>NW_027261121.1:50000-182500 GCF_045791955.1 Oncorhynchus clarkii lewisi | reverse complement strand
AGGCTCAGACTGTCTCTGATGTTCTACAGCTTTATAACAGACCTCTGGGAGGCTCAGACTGTCTCTGGTGTTCTACAGCTTTATGACAGAGCTCTGGGAGGCTCAGACTGTCTCTGGTGTTCTACAGCTTTATGACAGAGCTCTGGGAGGCTCAGACTGTCTCTGGTGTTCTACAGCTTTATAACAGAGCTCTGGGAGGCTCAGACTGTCTCTGGTGTTCTACAGCTTTATGACAGAGCTCTGGGAGGCTCAGACTGTCTCTGGTGTTCTACAGCTTTATGACAGAGCTCTGGGAGGCTCAGACTGTCTCTGGTGTTCTACAGCTTTATGACAGAGCTCTGGGAGGCTCAGACTGTCTCTGATGTTCTACAGCTTTATGACAGAGCTCTGGGAGGCTCAGACTGTCTCTGGTGTTCTACAGCTTTATGACAGAGCTCTGGGAGTCTCAGACTGTCTCTGGTGTTCTACAGCTTTATGACAGAGCTCTGGGAAGCTCAGACTGTCTCTGGTGTTCTACAGCTTTATGACAGAGATCTGGGAGGTTCAGACTGTCTCTGGTGTTCTACAGCTTTATGACAGAGCTCTGGGAGTCTCAGACTGTCTCTGGTGTTCTACAGCTTTATGACAGAACTCTGGGAGGCTCATACTGTCTCTGGTGTTCTACAGCTTTATGACAGAGCTCTGGGAGGCTCAGACTGTCTCTGGTGTTCTACAGCTTTATGACAGAGATCTGGGAGGCTCAGACTGTCTCTGGTGTTCTACAGCTTTATGACAGAGCTCTGGGAGGCTCAGACTGTCTCTGGTGTTCTACAGCTTTATGACAGAGCTCTGGGAGGCTCAGACTGTCTCTGGTGTTCTACAGCTTTATAACAGAGCTCTGGGAGGCTCAGACTGTCTCTGGTGTTCTACAGCTTTATGACAGAGCTCTGGGAGGCTCAGACTGTCTCTGGTGTTCTACAGCTTTATGACAGAGCTCTGGGAGTCTCAGACTGTCTCTGGTGTTCTACAGCTTTATGACAGAGCTCTGGGAGGCTCAGACTGTCTCTGGTGTTCTACAGCTTTATGACAGAGCTCTGGGAGGCTCAGACTGTCTCTGGTGTTCTACAGCTTTATGACAGAGCTCTGGGAGGCTCAGACTGTCTCTGGTGTTCTACAGCTTTATGACAGAGCTCTGGGAGGCTCAGACTGTCTCTGGTGTTCTACAGCTTTATGACAGAGCTCTGGGAGGCTCAGACTGTCTCTGGTGTTCTACAGCTTTATAACAGAGCTCTGGGAGGCTCAGACTGTCTCTGGTGTTCTACAGCTTTATGACAGAGCTCTGGGAGGCTCAGACTGTCTCTGGTGTTCTACAGCTTTATGACAGAGCTCTGGGAGGCTCAGACTGGTGTTCTACAGCTTTATGACAGAGCTCTGGGAGGCTCAGACTGTCTCTGGTGTTCTACAGCTTTATAACAGAGCTCTGGGAGGCTCAGACTGTCTCTGGTGTTCTACAGCTTTATAACAGAGCTCTGGGAGGCTCAGACTGTCTCTGGTGTTCTACAGCTTTATGACAGAGCTCTGGGAGGCTCAGACTGTCTCTGGTGTTCTACAGCTTTATGACAGAGCTCTGGGAGGCTCAGACTGTCTCTGATGTTCTACAGCTTTATGACATAATACTGGTACAATTCCTTCCACAGCCCAGACTGAGTCCCAAATTTAATATGCACAACAGAGCCCCCCCCACACGTAGAGTTACACACAAACGACATACATCTGTAACTGAAAGCAGCACGCCATGGGCAGAGAGTTACTGTGGCCTGGCACACCACATCCAGAGCTGGCATAGCCCTCCCCCAGTGTGGGTGTGTGTGCCCTTCCCCCAGATGTAGTAATGCCCATCAAAATCTGCAGCCGATTATTATCCACAAATACCCTACCCCCAGATTTACTATGCCTCCAACCCCCTTTAACCTCCTCTCAACCACACACACTTTCCCCTCTGCTTGGCTGTCAACAAGGCTCTAATTCTCTGATTCTACACCACCAATTAGGTAGGTGTGTGCGCGCGTGTGTGTGTGTGTGTGTGTGTGTGTGTGTGTGTGTGTGTGTGTGTGTGTGTGTGTGTGTGTGTGTGTGTGTGTGTGTGTGTGTGTGTGTGGTGTGTGTGTGTGTGTGTGTGTGTGTGTGTGTGTGTGTGTGTGTGTGTGTGTGTGTGTGTGGCCTTAGTGTTGGGTTACAGATGTCTGTCCTCTTGTTTCAAGCTGATATTTCAGATGTTTTGTCCAGATCAGAGCTCAGTGCTCCCCACCCACTCAAGCCATAGGTCACCTTGTGGTAGTGCTATGTGTGTGTGTGTGTTAGTGCTGTGTAAGTTAGTCACACTATCTCTAGTTGTCTCAGTCCTATAAGTCCATTACAGTGTATTCCATGTTATGATGTAGTGTTTAATCTTTTGTTTTAGATGTAATGTAGGTGCCTTAATGTGTTTGGACCCCAGGAAGAGGAGCTGCTGTCTTGACAACAGCTAATGGTGATCCTAATAAACCCCAGGAAGAGTATCTGCTGTCTTGACAACAGCTAATGATGATCCTAATAAACCCCAGGAAGAGGAGCTGCTGTCTTGGCAACAGCTAATGGTGATCCTAATAAACCCCAGGAAGAGGAGCTGCTGTCTTGGCAACAGCTAATGGTGATCCTAATAAACCCCAGGAAGAGTATCTGCTGTCTTGACAACAGCTAATGATGATCCTAATAAACCCCAGGAAGAGGAGCTGCTGTCTTGGCAACAGCTAATGATGATCCTAATAAACCCCAGGAAGAGGAGCTGCTGTCTTGGCAACAGCTAATGATGATCTTAATAAACCCCAGGAAGAGGAGCTGCTGTATTGGCAACAGCTAATGATGATCCTAATAAACCCCAGGAAGAGGAGCTGCTGTCTTGGCAACAGCTAATGATGATCCTAATAAACCCCAGGAAGAGGAGCTGCTGTCTTGGCAACAGCTAATGATGATCCTAATAAACCCCAGGAAGAGGAGCTGCTGTCTTGGCAACAGCTAATGATGATCCTAATAAACCCCAGGAAGAGGAGCTGCTGTCTTGGCAACAGCTAATGATGATCCTAATAAACCCCAGGAAGAGGAGCTGCTGTCTTGGCAACAGCTAATGATGATCCTAATAAACCCCAGGAAGAGGAGCTGCTGTCTTGACAACAGCTAATGATGATCCTAATAAACACAAACACAGCCAAAGGAACCCAACCGTCTGACAAATAAATATCACTAATCTAAAGCTAAACGTATTGAACTGACGTTCATATGTTGTTCACAGGTGTTTACCTTTATTTAACTAGGTAATCAGTTAACAACTAATTCTTATTTACAATGACGGCCTAGGAACAGTGGGTTAACTGTCTTGGTCAAAATGACAGTTTTTTACCTTGTCAACTCGGGGATTCGATCTTGCAACCTTTCGGTTAATAGTCCAATGCTCTAACCACTAGTCTACCTGCCGTTGTTCACAGGTTTAGGATATGTTGCTCACATCCCAAATGGCACCCTATTCCCTATATAGGGCACTACTTTAGACCAGGGTCCATATGGCTCTAGTCAAAAGTAGTGCACTATATAGGGAAGAGGGTGCCATTGGGACAGATATTCCTCTGGTCTGGATGCCAGTCTGTTTCAGCATTAGCCCGAGTCAGTTCTTCATAACTAGACAGGGCCAAAGGAACAGTGTGATAGCAGAAACACTAACTGCAGCGTGATCCACTGATGAAGCTTTATGGAAACAGTTTACAGTCTCAGACCTACCTGGCTCTTTTATGAAGCTGAGCCCTCATTTCAAACCAAGGTAGATGAAGGTTGGGAAAAGTTAACATCAATCCACAGAAAGTTGTTTCAGACCGGTGTTTTGGAGGTGAGTCACCGTAGAGATGTCAACCTCAGGGGAGTCAGGGGGGAATGAGGTGTTTTGGAGGTGAGTCACCGTAGAGATGTCAACCTCAGGGGAGTCAGGGGGGAATGAGGTGTTTTGGAGGTGAGTCACCGTAGAGATGTCAACCTCAGGGGAGTCAGGGGGGAATGAGGTGTTTTGGAGGTGAGTCACCGTAGAGATGTCAACCTCAGGGGAGTCAGGGGGGAATGAGGTGTTTTGGAGGTGAGTCACCGTAGAGATGTCAACCTCAGGGGAGTCAGGGGCGAATGAGGTGTTTTGGAGATGAGTCACCGTAGAGATGTCAACCTCAGGGGAGTCAGGGGGGAATGAGGTGTTTTGGAGATGAGTCACCGTAGAGATGTCAACCTCAGGGGAGTCAGGGGGGAATGAGGTGTTTTGGAGGTGAGTCACCGTAGAGATGTCAACCTCAGGGGAGTCAGGGGGGAATGAGGTGTTTTGGAGGTGGGTCACCGTAGAGATGTCAACCTCAGGGGAGTCAGGGGGGAATGAGGTGTTTTGGAGGTAGGTCACCGTAGAGATGTCAACCTCAGGGGAGTCAGGGGGGAATGAGGCGTTTTGGAGGTGAGTCACCGTAGAGATGTCAACCTCAGGGGAGTCAGGGGGGAATGAGGTGTTTTGGAGATGAGTCACCGTAGAGATGTCAACCTCAGGGGAGTCAGGGGGGAATGAGGTGTTTTGGAGGTGAGTCACCGTAGAGATGTCAACCTCAGGGGAGTCAGGGGGGAATGAGGTGTTTTGGAGGTGAGTCACCGTAGAGATGTCAACCTCAGGGGAGTCAGGGGGGAATGAGGTGTTTTGGAGATGAGTCACCGTAGAGATGTCAACCTCAGGGGAGTCAGGGGGGAATGAGGTGTTTGAGTCACTGGAGGTGAGTCACTGTAGAGATGTCAACCTCAGGGGAGTCAGGGGGGAATGAGGTGTTTTGGAGATGAGTCACCGTAGAGATGTCAACCTCAGGGGAGTCAGGGGGGAATGAGGTGTTTTGGAGGTGAGTCACCGTAGAGATGTCAACCTCAGGGGAGTCAGGGGGGAATGAGGTGTTTTGGAGGTGAGTCACCGTAGAGATGTCAACCTCAGGGGAGTCAGGGGGGAATGAGGTGTTTTGGAGGTGGGTCACCGTAGAGATGTCAACCTCAGGGGAGTCAGGGGGGAATGAGGTGTTTTGGAGATGAGTCACCGTAGAGATGTCAACCTCAGGAGAGTCAGGGGGGAATGAGGTGTTTTGGAGGTGAGTCACCGTAGAGATGTCAACCTCAGGGGAGTCAGGGGGGAATGAGGTGTTTTGGAGGTGAGTCACCGTAGAGATGTCAACCTCAGGGGAGTCAGGGGGGAATGAGGTGTTTTGGAGGTGGGTCACCGTAGAGATGTCAACCTCAGGGGAGTCAGGGGGGAATGAGGTGTTTTGGAGATGAGTCACCGTAGAGATGTCAACCTCAGGGGAGTCAGGGGAGAATGAGGTGTTTTGGAGGTGAGTCACCGTAGAGATGTCAACCTCAGGGGAGTCAGGGGGGAATGAGGTGTTTTGGAGGTGGGTCACCGTAGAGATGTCAACCTCAGGGGAGTCAGGGGGGAATGAGGTGTTTTGGAGATGAGTCACCGTAGAGATGTCAACCTCAGGAGAGTCAGGGGAGAATGAGGTGTTTTGGAGGTGAGTCACCGTAGAGATGTCAACCTCAGGGGAGTCAGGGGGGAATGAGGTGTTTTGGAGATGAGTCACCGTAGAGATGTCAACCTCAGGGGAGTCAGGGGGGAATGAGGTGTTTTGGAGGTGGGTCACCGTAGAGATGTCAACCTCAGGGGAGTCAGGGGGGAATGAGGTGTTTTGGAGATGAGTCACCGTAGAGATGTCAACCTCAGGAGAGTCAGGGGAGAATGAGGTGTTTTGGAGGTGAGTCACCGTAGAGATGTCAACCTCAGGGGAGTCAGGGGGGAATGAGGTGTTTTGGAGATGAGTCACCGTAGAGATGTCAACCTCAGGGGAGTCAGGGGGGAATGAGGTGTTTTGGAGGTGAGTCACCGTAGAGATGTCAACCTCAGGGGAGTCAGGGGAGAATGAGGTGTTTTGGAGGTGAGTCACCGTAGAGATGTCAACCTCAGGGGAGTCAGGGGTTTTGGAATGAGGTGTTTCAGGGGAGTGGAGATGAGTCACCGTAGAGATGTCAACCTCAGGGGAGTCAGGGGGGAATGAGGTGTTTTGGAGATGAGTCACCGTAGAGATGTCAACCTCAGGGGAGTCAGGGGGGAATGAGGTGTTTTGGAGGTGAGTCACCGTAGAGATGTCAACCTCAGGGGAGTCAGGGGGGAATGAGGTGTTTTGGAGGTGAGTCACCGTAGAGATGTCAACCTCAGGGGAGTCAGGGGGGAATGAGGTGTTTTGGAGGTGAGTCACCGTAGAGATGTCAACCTCAGGGGAGTCAGGGGGGAATGAGGTGTTTTGGAGATGAGTCACCGTAGAGATGTCAACCTCAGGGGAGTCAGGGGGGAATGAGGTGTTTTGGAGGTGAGTCACCGTAGAGATGTCAACCTCAGGGGAGTCAGGGGGGAATGAGGTGTTTTGGAGGTGAGTCACCGTAGAGATGTCAACCTCAGGGGAGTCAGGGGAGAATGAGGTGTTTTGGAGGTGAGTCACCGTAGAGATGTCAACCTCAGGGGAGTCAGGGGGGAATGAGGTGTTTTGGAGGTGAGTCACCGTAGAGATGTCAACCTCAGGGGAGTCAGGGGAGAATGAGGTGTTTTGGAGGTGGGTCACCGTAGAGATGTCAACCTCAGGGGAGTCAGGGGGGAATGAGGTGTTTTGGAGGTGAGTCACCGTAGAGATGTCAACCTCAGGAGAGTCAGGGGAGAATGAGGTGTTTTGGAGGTGAGTCACCGTAGAGATGTCAACCTCAGGGGAGTCAGGGGGGAATGAGGTGTTTTGGAGGTGAGTCACCGTAGAGATGTCAACCTCAGGGGAGTCAGGGGGGAATGAGGTGTTTTGGAGGTGGGTCACCGTAGAGATGTCAACCTCAGGGGAGTCAGGGGGGAATGAGGTGTTTTGGAGGTAGGTCACCGTAGAGATGTCAACCTCAGGAGAGTCAGGGGAGAATGAGGTGTTTTGGAGGTGAGTCACCGTAGAGATGTCAACCTCAGGGGAGTCAGGGGAGAATGAGGTGTTTTGGAGGTGAGTCACCGTAGAGATGTCAACCTCAGGGGAGTCAGGGGAGAATGAGGTGTTTTGGAGGTGAGTCACCGTAGAGATGTCAACCTCAGGGGAGTCAGGGGGGAATGAGGTGTTTTGGAGGTGAGTCACCGTAGAGCAACATGTTTTGATCAGATGGAAGATATGCAACTGTGATTCATAACCAATCCTGCAGGCAGAATCCTGCCCAAAACAAAGTCTGCATCCCAAAACGGAACCCTATTCCCTGTATAGTGCACTACTTTTGACCAGAGCCCTAGAGTTCTATGTGGGGAATGCGGCGTCACTTGGGTTGTGACCAAAATAAGCTCAGGAGGGCTATTTCTCTGCACAGTCATAGTTCATGTTTAAAATTAGCCCTCTGTGAAAAAGCTGAAAAGGGCAGAAAAGAGACGAGGGTGTCTCTCTCTGGCATTTGACTGTTTTATATGGTGTTGGGTCGGTTAGGCTCCTGACTTGGTTCTCATAATTACAGAACTCTGCTGTATCCTGGCTGCTGAAGCTGTTGCCAGGCAACCGATAAACATAGAACCCAGACAAGGAGGTCGGAGCTATGAGTCAAAGTTCCAATAGAAAAGCCAAACAGCACAGGATCCCACAGCAGGCCTAACAAACAGCAGCGCCCTGAGCAGTGAACACTTCACATTAGGACCCTACAACTACACAGGCCTGTTACACCAGCAGGTTACCACAATAAACAACGTCTAACACCAACATTAGCAACGTTGTGTCAGCAGAGACAAAACAGTTCAGTTATGCCAAGTAACAGACAGATAGCTATGATCTGCCCCTATCATCGCCTAGCCTATCTGCAACCTTTTTAACCTGTCTCTCCTCTCTGGGGAGGTTCCCATTACTTGGAAGGCAGCCACGGTTCCTCCTTTATTTAAAGGGGGAGATCAAGCTGATCCTAACTGTTATAGGCCTGTTTCTATTTTGCTCTGTTTATCAAAAGCATTGGAAAAACGTTCTTGATGTCTACAGCATTCTCTCTAGTATGTAATCTGGTTTCCGATCAGGTTGTGGATGTGTCACTGCAACCTTAAAGGTCCTCAATGATGTCACCATTGCCCTTGATTCTAAACAATGTTGTGCTGATATTTTTATTGACTTGGCCAAAGCTTTTGATACGGTAGACCATTTCATTCTTGTAAGGAGTATTGGTGTCTCTGATGGTCTTTGGGCTGGTTTGCTAACTACCTCGCTCAAAGATGTGAAGTGTATAAAGTCAGAACATCTGCTGTCTCAGCCACTGCCTCTCACCAAGGGAGTACCCCAAGGCTCGATCCTAGGCCCAACACTCTCCTCAATTTACATCAACAACATAGCTCAGGCAGTAGGAATCTCTCTAATCCACTTATATACAGATGATACAGTCTTATACTCAGCTGGTCCCTCCCTGGACTTTGTGTTAAACGCTCTATAACAAAGCTTTCTTAGTGTCCAACAAGCTTTCTCCAACATTAACCTGTGGTTTGGTAAGAAGAGTGCCCCTCTCCCCACAGGTGTGATTACTACCTCTGAGGGTTTAGAGCTTGATGTAGTCACCTCATACAAGTACTTGGGAGTATGGCTAGACAGTACACTGTCCTTCTCTCAGCACATATCAAAGCTGCAGGCTAAAGTTAATTCTAGACTTGGTTTCCTCTATCGTAATCGCTCCTCTTTCACCCCAGCTGCCAAACTAACCCTGATTCAGATGACCATCCAACCCATGCTAGATTATAGAGACGTAATTTATAGATCGGCAGGTGAGGGTGCTCTCGAGCGGCTAGATGTTCTTTACCATTTGGCCATCAGATTTGCCACCAACTCCTCTGTAAACTGGTCATCTCTGAACCCGTCACAAGACCCACTGGTTGATGCTTATTTATAAAACCCTCTTAGGCCTCACTCCCCCCTCTCTGAGATATCTACTGCAGCCCTCATCTTCCACATACAACACCCGTTCTGCCAGTCACATTCTGTTAAAGGTCCCCATAGCACACACATCCCTGGGTCGCTCGTCTTTTCAGTTCGCTGCAGCTAGCGACTGGAACGAGCTGCAACAAACACTCAAACTGGACAGTTTTATCTCAATCTCTTCAGTCAAAGACTCAATCATGGACTCTTACTGACAGTTGTGGCCCCTTTGCATGATGTATTGTTGTCTCTACCTTCTTGCACTTTGTGTTGTCTCTCGTCATGATGTGTGTTTTGTCCTATATTTATATATATTTATATTTTTTATTATTTTTAATCCAGCCCCCATCCCCACAGGAAGCCTTTTGGTAGGCTGTCATTGTAAATAAGAATTTGTTCTTAAAAACTAACTTGCCTAGATAAATAAAGGTTAAATAAAGGTTAAATAAAATAAATAAAAATAAAAGCTAGCATGTTTGTGCTTTTACCAACTCCCGGTTTGTCCTTGGAGGTTAGATCATCAATCTTAATTATAACACTGTTTCCTCCCCATTGCAATGGAGTGACAATATGTACTGCCAGACCACGCCCCTCTCTGACCCTCCCTGTCCACTATTACTGCCAGACCACGCCCCTCTCTGACCCTCCCTGTCCACTATTACTGCCAGACCACGCCCCTCTCTGACCCTCCCTGTCCACTATTACTGCCAGACCACGCCCCTCTCTGAACCTCCCTGTCCACTATTACTGCCAGACCATGCCCCTCTCTGAACCTCCCTGTCCACTATTACTGCCAGACCACGCCCATCTCTGAACCTCCCTGTCCACTATTACTGCCAGACCACGCCCCTCTCTGAACCTCCCTGTCCACTATTACTGCCAGACCATGCCCATCTCTGAACCTCCCTGTCCACTATTACTGCCAGACCACGCCCCTCTGACCCTCCCTGTCCACTATTACTGCCAGACCACGCCCCTCTCTGACCCTCCCTGTCCACTATTACTGCCAGACCACGCCCCTCTCTGACCCTCCCTGTCCACTATTACTGCCAGACCACGCCCCTCTCTGAACCTCCCTGTCCACTATTACTGCCAGACCATGCCCCTCTCTGAACCTCCCTGTCCACTATTACTGCCAGACCACGCCCATCTCTGAACCTCCCTGTCCACTATTACTGCCAGACCACGCCCCTCTCTGAACCTCCCTGTCCACTATTACTGCCAGACCACGCCCCTCTGAACCTCCCTGTCCACTATTACTGCCAGACCACGCCCCTCTCTGAACCTCCCTGTCCACTATTACTGCCAGACCACGCCCCTCTCTGAACCTCCCTGTCCACTATTACTGCCAGACCACGCCCATCTCTGAACCTCCCTGTCCACTATTACTGCCAGACCACGCCCCTCTCTGAACCTCCCTGTCCACTATTACTGCCAGACCACGCCCCTCTGACCCTCCCTGTCCACTATTACTGCCAGACCACGCCCCTCTCTGAACCTCTCTGTCCACTATTACTGCCAGACCACGCCCCTCTCTGAACCTCCCTGTCCACTATTACTGCCAGACCACGCCCCTCTCTGAACCTCCCTGTCCACTATTACTGCCAGACCACGCCCCTCTCTGAACCTCCCTGTCCACTATTACTGCCAGACCATGCCCCTCTCTGAACCTCCCTGTCCACTATTACTGCCAGACCACGCCCCTCTCTAAACCTCCCTGTCCACTATTACTGCCAGACCACGTCCCTCTCTGAACCTCCCTGTCCACTATTACTGCCAGACAAAGAGAAAGCCCTAATGAGTCTCTACACTGTCAGCTACAGTATAGTGGAGTTGGAACTAGGAACCCCTCCTTCTCCTCTCTGATTACCAGGCCAAGACGTAAACACGGACCCACCTCCAGTACAAACAAGGCTCTGGGACCTCCAGGGAATTGAAGGGTTTTATCAGGAACACACAAGGCCTTCCGCAATAGGAGGAACACAAGGCTGAACTGATGGGTGACCATCTGCATGTGGCGGAGACAGAGTCAAAACTCAGGGCCAAACAATATCTGACAGAATGGAAAGGTGGATTATTGGTACTATCAGAGAGGGAGAGACAGGGGAAAGGTGGATTATTGGTACTATCAGAGGGACAGACAGGGGAAAGGTGGATTATTGGTACTATCAGAGAGGGAGATACAGGGGAAAGGTGGATTATTGGAACTATCAGAGGGAGAGACAGGGGAAAGGTGGATTATTGGTACTATCAGAGGGACAGACAGGGGAAAGGTGGATTATTGGTACTATCAGAGAGGGAGATACAGGGGAAAGGTGGATTATTGATACTATCAGAGAGGGAGAGACAGGGGAAAGGTGGATTATTGGAACTATCAGAGGGAGAGACAGGGGAAAGGTGGATTATTGGTACTATCAGAGAGGGAGATACAGGGGAAAGGTGGATTATTGATACTATCAGAGAGGGAGAGACAGGGGAAAGGTGGATTATTGGAACTATCAGAGGGAGAGACAGGGGAAAGGTGGATTATTGATACTATCAGAGGGACAGACAGGGGAAAGGTGGATTATTGGTACTATCAGAGAGGGAGATACAGGGGAAAGGTGGATTATTGGTACTATCAGAGGGAGAGACAGGGGAAAGGTGGATTATTGGTACTATCAGAGAGGGAGATACAGGGGAAAGGTGGATTATTGATACTATCAGAGAGGGAGAGACAGGGGAAAGGTGGATTATTGGAACTATCAGAGGGAGAGACAGGGGAAAGGTGGATTATTGGTACTATCAGAGAGGGAGATACAGGGGAAAGGTGGATTATTGGTACTATCAGAGGGAGAGACAGGGGAAAGGTGGATTATTGGAACTATCAGAGGGAGAGACAGGGGAAAGGTGGATTATTGATACTATCAGAGAGGGAGAGAGGGGAAAGGTGGATTATTGGTACTATCAGAGGGAGAGACAGGGGAAAGGTGGATTATTGGAACTATCAGAGGGAGAGACAGGGGAAAGGTGGATTATTGATACTATCAGAGAGGGAGAGAGGGGAAAGGTGGATTATTGGTACTATCAGAGGGAGAGAGACAGGGGAAAGGTGGATTATTGGTACTATCAGAGGGACAGACAGGGGAAATGTGGATTATTGGTACTATCAGAGGGACAGACAGGGGAAAGGTGGATTATTGGTACTATCAGAGGGAGAGACAGGGGAAAGGTGGATTATTGGTACTATCAGAGGGAGAGAGACAGGGGAAAGGTGGATTATTGGAACTATCAGAGGGAGAGACAGGGGAAAGGTGGATTATTGATACTATCAGAGAGGGAGAGACAGGGGAAAGGTGGATTATTGGAACTATCAGAGGGAGAGACAGGGGAAAGGTGGATTATTAATACTATCAGAGAGGGAGAGACAGGGGAAAGGTGGATTATTGGAACTATCAGAGGGACAGACAGGGGAAATGTGGATTATTGGTACTATCAGAGAGGAAGAGACAGGGGAAAGGTGGATTATTGATACTATCAGAGAGGGAGAGACAGGGGAAAGGTGGATTATTGGAACTATCAGAGAGGGACAGACAGGGGAAAGGTGGATTATTGGTACTATCAGAGGGAGAGACAGGGGAAAGGTGGATTATTGGTACTATCAGAGAGGGAGAGACAGGGGAAAGGTGGATTATTGGTACTATCAGAGGGAGAGAGACAGGGGAAAGGTGGATTATTGGTACTATCAGAGGGAGAGACAGGGGAAAGGTGGATTATTGGTACTATCAGAGAGGGAGAGACAGGGGAAAGGTGGATTATTGGTACTATCAGAGAGGGAGAGACAGGGGAAAGGTGGATTATTGGTACTATCAGAGAGGAGAGAGACAGGGGAAAGGTGGATTATTGGTACTATCAGAGAGGGAGAGACAGGGGAAAGGTGGATTATTGGTACTATCAGAGGGAGAGACAGGGGAAAGGTGGATTATTGGTACTATCAGAGAGGGACAGACAGGGGAAAGGTGGATTATTGGTACTATCAGAGAGGGAGAGACAGGGGAAAGGTGGATTATTGGTACTATCAGAGAGGGAGAGACAGGGGAAAGGTGGATTATTGGTACTATCAGAGGGACAGACAGGGGAAAGGTGGATTATTGGTACTATCAGAGAGGGAGAGACAGGGGAAAGGTGGATTATTGGAACTATCAGAGGGAGATACAGGGGAAAGGTGGATTATTGGTACTATCAGAGGGAGAGACAGGGGAAAGATGGATTATTGGTACTATCAGAGAGGGAGAGACAGGGAACAAGTGGATTATTTGTGCTATCAGAGAGGGACAGACAGGGGAAAGGTGGATTATTGGTACTATCAAAGGGACAGACAGGGGAAAGGTGGATTATTGGTACTATCAGAGGGACAGACAGGGGAAAGGTGGATTATTGGTACTATCAGAGGGAGAGACAGGGGAAAGGTGGATTATTGGTACTATCAGAGAGGGAGAGACAGGGGAAAGGTGGATTATTGGTACTATCAGAGAGGGACAGACAGGGGAAAGGTGGATTATTGGTACTATCAGAGGGAGAGACAGGGGAAAGATGGATTATTGGTACTATCAGAGGGACAGACAGGGGAAAGGTGGATTATTGGTACTATCAGAGAGGGAGAGACAGGGAACAAGTGGATTATTTGTACTATCAGAGAGGGACAGACAGGGGAAAGGTGGATTATTGGTACTATCAAAGGGACAGACAGGGGAAAGGTGGATTATTGGTACTATCAGAGGGACAGACAGGGGAAAGGTGGATTATTGGTACTATCAGAGGGACAGACAGGGGAAAGGTGGATTATTGGTACTATCAGAGGGACAGACAGGGGAAAGGTGGATTATTGGTACTATCAGAGGGAGAGACAGGGGAAAGGTGGATTATTGGTACTATCAGAGAGGGAGAGACAGGGGAAAGGTGGATTATTGGTACTATCAGAGGGAGAGACAGGGGAAAGGTGTATTATTGGTACTATCAGAGAGGGAGAGACAGGGGAAAGGTGGATTATTGGTACTATCAGAGGGAGAGACAGGGGAAAGGTGGATTATTGGTACTATCAGAGGGAGAGACAGGGGAAAGGTGGATTATTGGTACTATCAGAGAGGGAGAGACAGGGAAAAGGTGGATTATTGGTACTATCAGAGAGGGACAGACAGGGGAAAGGTGGATTATTGGTACTATCAGAGAGGGACAGACAGGGGAAAGGTGGATTATTGATACTATCAGAGAGGGAGAGACAGGGGAAAGGTGGATTATTGGAACTATCAGAGGGAGAGACAGGGGAAAGGTGGATTATTGGTACTATCAGAGAGGGAGATACAGGGGAAAGGTGGATTATTGATACTATCAGAGAGGGAGAGACAGGGGAAAGGTGGATTATTGGAACTATCAGAGGGAGAGACAGTGGAAAGGTGGATTATTGATACTATCAGAGGGACAGACAGGGGAAAGGTGGATTATTGGTACTATCAGAGAGGGAGAGACAGGGGAAAGGTGGATTATTGGTACTATCAGAGGGAGAGACAGGGGAAAGGTGGATTATTGGTACTATCAGAGAGGGAGATACAGGGGAAAGGTGGATTATTGATACTATCAGAGAGGGAGAGACAGGGGAAAGGTGGATTATTGGAACTATCAGAGGGAGAGACAGGGGAAAGGTGGATTATTGGTACTATCAGAGAGGGAGATACAGGGGAAAGGTGGATTATTGGTACTATCAGAGGGAGAGACAGGGGAAAGGTGGATTATTGGAACTATCAGAGGGAGAGACAGGGGAAAGGTGGATTATTGATACTATCAGAGAGGGAGAGACAGGGGAAAGGTGGATTATTGGAACTATCAGAGAGGGACAGACAGGGGAAAGGTGGATTATTGGTACTATCAGAGGGAGAGACAGGGGAAAGGTGGATTATTGGTACTATCAGAGAGGGAGAGACAGGGGAAAGGTGGATTATTGGTACTATCAGAGGGAGAGAGACAGGGGAAAGGTGGATTATTGGTACTATCAGAGGGAGAGACAGGGGAAAGGTGGATTATTGGTACTATCAGAGAGGGAGAGACAGGGGAAAGGTGGATTATTGGTACTATCAGAGAGGGAGAGACAGGGGAAAGGTGGATTATTGGTACTATCAGAGGGAGAGAGACAGGGGAAAGGTGGATTATTGGTACTATCAGAGAGGGAGAGACAGGGGAAAGGTGGATTATTGGTACTATCAGAGGGAGAGACAGGGGAAAGGTGGATTATTGGTACTATCAGAGAGGGACAGACAGGGGAAAGGTGGATTATTGGTACTATCAGAGAGGGGGAGACAGGGGAAAGGTGGATTATTGGAACTATCAGAGAGGGAGAGACAGGGGAAAGGTGGATTATTGGTACTATCAGAGACAGACAGGGGAAAGGTGGATTATTGGTACTATCAGAGAGGGAGAGACAGGTGAAAGGTGGATTATTGGAACTATCAGAGGGAGATACAGGGGAAAGGTGGATTATTGGTACTATCAGAGGGAGAGACAGGGGAAAGATGGATTATTGGTACTATCAGAGAGGGAGAGACAGGGAACAAGTGGATTATTTGTGCTATCAGAGAGGGACAGACAGGGGAAAGGTGGATTATTGGTACTATCAAAGGGACAGACAGGGGAAAGGTGGATTATTGGTACTATCAGAGGGACAGACAGGGGAAAGGTGGATTATTGGTACTATCAGAGGGAGAGACAGGGGAAAGGTGGATTATTGGTACTATCAGAGAGGGAGAGACAGGGGAAAGGTGGATTATTGGTACTATCAGAGAGGGACAGACAGGGGAAAGGTGGATTATTGGTACTATCAGAGGGAGAGACAGGGGAAAGATGGATTATTGGTACTATCAGAGGGACAGACAGGGGAAAGGTGGATTATTGGTACTATCAGAGAGGGAGAGACAGGGAACAAGTGGATTATTTGTACTATCAGAGAGGGACAGACAGGGGAAAGGTGGATTATTGGTACTATCAGAGGGACAGACAGGGGAAAGGTGGATTATTGGTACTATCAGAGGGACAGACAGGGGAAAGGTGGATTATTGGTACTATCAGAGGGACAGACAGGGGAAAGGTGGATTATTGGTACTATCAGAGGGACAGACAGGGGAAAGGTGGATTATTGGTACTATCAGAGGGAGAGACAGGGGAAAGGTGGATTATTGGTACTATCAGAGAGGGAGAGACAGGGGAAAGGTGGATTATTGGTACTATCAGAGGGAGAGACAGGGGAAAGGTGTATTATTGGTACTATCAGAGAGGGAGAGACAGGGGAAAGGTGGATTATTGGAACTATCAGAGGGAGATACAGGGGAAAGGTGGATTATTGGTACTATCAGAGGGAGAGACAGGGGAAAGATGGATTATTGGTACTATCAGAGAGGGAGAGACAGGGAACAAGTGGATTATTTGTGCTATCAGAGAGGGACAGACAGGGGAAAGGTGGATTATTGGTACTATCAAAGGGACAGACAGGGGAAAGGTGGATTATTGATACTATCAGAGAGGGAGAGACAGGGGAAAGGTGGATTATTGGAACTATCAGAGGGAGAGACAGGGGAAAGGTGGATTATTGGTACTATCAGAGAGGAGACAGGGGAAAGGTGGATTATTGGTACTATCAGAGAGGGAGAGACAGGGGAAAGGTGGATTATTGGAACTATCAGAGGGAGAGACAGTGGAAAGGTGGATTATTGATACTATCAGAGGGACAGACAGGGGAAAGGTGGATTATTGGTACTATCAGAGAGGGAGAGACAGGGGAAAGGTGGATTATTGGTACTATCAGAGGGAGAGACAGGGGAAAGGTGGATTATTGGTACTATCAGAGAGGGAGATACAGGGGAAAGGTGGATTATTGATACTATCAGAGAGGGAGAGACAGGGGAAAGGTGGATTATTGGTACTATCAGAGGGAGAGACAGGGGATAGGTGGATTATTGGTACTATCAGAGAGGGAGATACAGGGGAAAGGTGGATTATTGGTACTATCAGAGGGAGAGACAGGGGAAAGGTGGATTATTGGTACTATCAGAGGGAGAGACAGGGGAAAGGTGGATTATTGATACTATCAGAGAGGGAGACAGGGGAAAGGTGGATTATTGGTACTATCAGAGGGAGAGACAGGGGAAAGGTGGATTATTGGTACTATCAGAGGGAGAGACAGGGGAAAGGTGGATTATTGATACTATCAGAGAGGGAGAGAGGGGAAAGGTGGATTATTGGTACTATCAGAGGGAGAGAGACAGGGGAAAGGTGGATTATTGGTACTATCAGAGGGACAGACAGGGGAAAGGTGGATTATTGGTACTATCAGAGGGACAGACAGGGGAAAGGTGGATTATTGGTACTATCAGAGGGAGAGACAGGGGAAAGGTGGATTATTGGTACTATCAGAGGGAGAGAGACAGGGGAAAGGTGGATTATTGGAACTATCAGAGGGAGAGACAGGGGAAAGGTGGATTATTGATACTATCAGAGAGGGAGAGACAGGGGAAAGGTGGATTATTGGTACTATCAGAGGGAGAGACAGGGGAAAGGTGGATTATTAATACTATCAGAGAGGGAGAGACAGGGGAAAGGTGGATTATTGGAACTATCAGAGGGACAGACAGGGGAAATGTGGATTATTGGTACTATCAGAGAGGAAGAGACAGGGGAAAGGTGGATTATTGATACTATCAGAGAGGGAGAGACAGGGGAAAGGTGGATTATTGGAACTATCAGAGAGGGACAGACAGGGGAAAGGTGGATTATTGGTACTATCAGAGGGAGAGACAGGGGAAAGGTGGATTATTGGTACTATCAGAGAGGGAGAGACAGGGGAAAGGTGGATTATTGGTACTATCAGAGGGAGAGACAGGGGAAAGGTGGATTATTGGTACTATCAGAGGGAGAGACAGGGGAAAGGTGGATTATTGGTACTATCAGAGAGGGAGAGACAGGGGAAAGGTGGATTATTGGTACTATCAGAGAGGGAGAGACAGGGGAAAGGTGGATTATTGGTACTATCAGAGGGAGAGACAGGGGAAAGGTGGATTATTGGTACTATCAGAGAGGGAGAGACAGGGGAAAGGTGGATTATTGGTACTATCAGAGGGAGAGACAGGGGAAAGGTGGATTATTGGTACTATCAGAGAGGGACAGACAGGGGAAAGGTGGATTATTGGTACTATCAGAGAGGGGGAGACAGGGGAAAGGTGGATTATTGGAACTATCAGAGAGGGAGAGACAGGGGAAAGGTGGATTATTGGTACTATCAGAGGGACAGACAGGGGAAAGGTGGATTATTGGTACTATCAGAGAGGGAGAGACAGGGGAAAGGTGGATTATTGGAACTATCAGAGGGAGATACAGGGGAAAGGTGGATTATTGGTACTATCAGAGGGAGAGACAGGGGAAAGATGGATTATTGGTACTATCAGAGAGGGAGAGACAGGGAACAAGTGGATTATTTGTGCTATCAGAGAGGGACAGACAGGGGAAAGGTGGATTATTGGTACTATCAAAGGGACAGACAGGGGAAAGGTGGATTATTGGTACTATCAGAGGGACAGACAGGGGAAAGGTGGATTATTGGTACTATCAGAGGGAGAGACAGGGGAAAGGTGGATTATTGGTACTATCAGAGAGGGAGAGACAGGGGAAAGGTGGATTATTGGTACTATCAGAGAGGGACAGACAGGGGAAAGGTGGATTATTGGTACTATCAGAGGGAGAGACAGGGGAAAGATGGATTATTGGTACTATCAGAGGGACAGACAGGGGAAAGGTGGATTATTGGTACTATCAGAGAGGGAGAGACAGGGAACAAGTGGATTATTTGTACTATCAGAGAGGGACAGACAGGGGAAAGGTGGATTATTGGTACTATCAAAGGGACAGACAGGGGAAAGGTGGATTATTGGTACTATCAGAGGGACAGACAGGGGAAAGGTGGATTATTGGTACTATCAGAGGGACAGACAGGGGAAAGGTGGATTATTGGTACTATCAGAGGGACAGACAGGGGAAAGGTGGATTATTGGTACTATCAGAGGGAGAGACAGGGGAAAGGTGGATTATTGGTACTATCAGAGAGGGAGAGACAGGGGAAAGGTGGATTATTGGTACTATCAGAGGGAGAGACAGGGGAAAGGTGTATTATTGGTACTATCAGAGAGGGAGAGACAGGGGAAAGGTGGATTATTGGTACTATCAGAGGGAGAGACAGGGGAAAGGTGGATTATTGGTACTATCAGAGAGGGACAGACAGGGGAAAGGTGGATTATTGATATATACTAGCAGTCAAAGAGGGAGAGACAGGGGAAAGGTGGATTATTGGTACTATCAGAGAGGGACAGACAGGGGAAAGGTGGATTATTGGTACTATCAGAGGGAGATACAGGGGAAAGGTGGATTATTGGTACTATCAGAGGGAGAGACAGGGGAAAGGTGGATTATTGGTACTATCAGAGGGAGAGACAGGGGAAAGGTGGATTATTGGTACTATCAGAGAGGGACAGACAGGGGAAAGGTGGATTATTGGTACTATCAGAGGGAGAGACAGGGGAAAGGTGGATTATTGGTACTATCAGAGGGAGAGACAGGGGAAAGATGGATTATTGGTACTATCAGAGGGAGAGGCAGGGGAAAGGTGGATTATTGGTACTATCAGAGAGGGAGAGACAGGGGAAAGGTGGATTATTGGTACTATCAGAGAGGGAGAGACAGGGGAAAGGTGGATTATTGGTACTATCAGAGGGACAGACAGGGGAAAGGTGGATTATTGGTACTATCAGAGGGAGAGAGGGGAAAGGTGGATTATTGGTACTATCAGAGGGACAGACAGGGGAAAGGTGGATTATTGATACTATCAGAGGGAAAGACAGGGGAAAGGTGGATTATTGGTACTATCAGAGGGACAGACAGGGGAAAGGTGGATTATTGGTACTATCAGAGGGAGAGACAGGGGAAAGGTGGATTATTGGTGCTATCAGAGAGTGAGAGACAGGGGAAAGGTGGATTATTGGTACTATCAGAGGGAGAGACAGGGGAAAGGTGGATTATTGATACATACTAGCAGTCAAAGAGGGAGAGACAGGGGAAAGGTGGATTATTGATACTATCAGAGAGGGAGAGACAGGGGAAAGGTGGATTATTGGTACTATCAGAGAGGGACAGACAGGGGAAAGGTGGATTATTGATACATACTAGCAGTCAAAGAGGGAGAGACAGGGGAAAGGTGGATTATTGGTACTATCAAAGGGACAGACAGGGGAAAGGTGGATTATTGGTACTATCAGAGGGACAGACAGGGGAAAGGTGGATTATTGGTACTATCAGAGGGACAGACAGGGGAAAGGTGGATTATTGGTACTATCAGAGGGACAGACAGGGGAAAGGTGGATTATTGGTACTATCAGAGGGAGAGACAGGGGAAAGGTGGATTATTGGTACTATCAGAGAGGGAGAGACAGGGGAAAGGTGGATTATTGGTACTATCAGAGGGAGAGACAGGGGAAAGGTGTATTATTGGTACTATCAGAGAGGGAGAGACAGGGGAAAGGTGGATTATTGGTACTATCAGAGGGAGAGACAGGGGAAAGGTGGATTATTGGTACTATCAGAGAGGGACAGACAGGGGAAAGGTGGATTATTGATATATACTAGCAGTCAAAGAGGGAGAGACAGGGGAAAGGTGGATTATTGGTACTATCAGAGAGGGACAGACAGGGGAAAGGTGGATTATTGGTACTATCAGAGGGAGATACAGGGGAAAGGTGGATTATTGGTACTATCAGAGGGAGAGACAGGGGAAAGGTGGATTATTGGTACTATCAGAGGGAGAGACAGGGGAAAGGTGGATTATTGGTACTATCAGAGAGGGACAGACAGGGGAAAGGTGGATTATTGGTACTATCAGAGGGAGAGACAGGGGAAAGGTGGATTATTGGTACTATCAGAGGGAGATACAGGGGAAATGTGGATTATTGATACTATCAGAGGGAGAGACAGGGGAAAGATGGATTATTGGTACTATCAGAGGGAGAGGCAGGGGAAAGGTGGATTATTGGTACTATCAGAGAGGGAGAGACAGGGGAAAGGTGGATTATTGGTACTATCAGAGAGGGAGAGACAGGGGAAAGGTGGATTATTGGTACTATCAGAGGGACAGACAGGGGAAAGGTGGATTATTGGTACTATCAGAGGGAGAGAGGGGAAAGGTGGATTATTGGTACTATCAGAGGGACAGACAGGGGAAAGGTGGATTATTGATACTATCAGAGGGAAAGACAGGGGAAAGGTGGATTATTGGTACTATCAGAGGGACAGACAGGGGAAAGGTGGATTATTGGTACTATCAGAGGGAGAGACAGGGGAAAGGTGGATTATTGGTGCTATCAGAGAGTGAGAGACAGGGGAAAGGTGGATTATTGGTACTATCAGAGGGAGAGACAGGGGAAAGGTGGATTATTGATACATACTAGCAGTCAAAGAGGGAGAGACAGGGGAAAGGTGGATTATTGATACTATCAGAGAGGGAGAGACAGGGGAAAGGTGGATTATTGGTACTATCAGAGAGGGACAGACAGGGGAAAGGTGGATTATTGATACATACTAGCAGTCAAAGAGGGAGAGACAGGGGAAAGGTGGATTATTGGTACTATCAGAGGGAGAGACAGGGGAAAGGTGGATTATTGGTACTATCAGAGAGGGACAGACAGGGGAAAGGTGGATTATTGGTACTATCAGAGAGGGGGAGACAGGGGAAAGGTGGATTATTGGAACTATCAGAGAGGGAGAGACAGGGGAAAGGTGGATTATTGGTACTATCAGAGGGACAGACAGGGGAAAGGTGGATTATTGGTACTATCAGAGAGGGAGAGACAGGGGAAAGGTGGATTATTGGAACTATCAGAGGGAGATACAGGGGAAAGGTGGATTATTGGTACTATCAGAGGGAGAGACAGGGGAAAGATGGATTATTGGTACTATCAGAGAGGGAGAGACAGGGAACAAGTGGATTATTTGTGCTATCAGAGAGGGACAGACAGGGGAAAGGTGGATTATTGGTACTATCAAAGGGACAGACAGGGGAAAGGTGGATTATTGGTACTATCAGAGGGACAGACAGGGGAAAGGTGGATTATTGGTACTATCAGAGGGAGAGACAGGGGAAAGGTGGATTATTGGTACTATCAGAGAGGGAGAGACAGGGGAAAGGTGGATTATTGGTACTATCAGAGAGGGACAGACAGGGGAAAGGTGGATTATTGGTACTATCAGAGGGAGAGACAGGGGAAAGATGGATTATTGGTACTATCAGAGGGACAGACAGGGGAAAGGTGGATTATTGGTACTATCAGAGAGGGAGAGACAGGGAACAAGTGGATTATTTGTACTATCAGAGAGGGACAGACAGGGGAAAGATGGATTATTGGTACTATCAAAGGGACAGACAGGGGAAAGGTGGATTATTGGTACTATCAGAGGGACAGACAGGGGAAAGGTGGATTATTGGTACTATCAGAGGGACAGACAGGGGAAAGGTGGATTATTGGTACTATCAGAGGGAGAGACAGGGGAAAGGTGGATTATTGGTACTATCAGAGAGGGAGAGACAGGGGAAAGGTGGATTATTGGTACTATCAGAGGGAGAGACAGGGGAAAGGTGTATTATTGGTACTATCAGAGAGAGAGAGACAGGGGAAAGGTGGATTATTGGTACTATCAGAGGGAGAGACAGGGGAAAGGTGGATTATTGGTACTATCAGAGAGGGACAGACAGGGGAAAGGTGGATTATTGATACATACTAGCAGTCAAAGAGGGAGAGACAGGGGAAAGGTGGATTATTGGTACTATCAGAGAGGGACAGACAGGGGAAAGGTGGATTATTGGTACTATCAGAGGGAGATACAGGGGAAAGGTGGATTATTGGTACTATCAGAGGGAGAGACAGGGGAAAGGTGGATTATTGGTACTATCAGAGGGAGAGACAGGGGAAAGGTGGATTATTGGTACTATCAGAGGGAGAGACAGGGGAAAGGTGGATTATTGGTACTATCAGAGAGGGACAGACAGGGGAAAGGTGGATTATTGGTACTATCAGAGGGAGAGACAGGGGAAAGGTGGATTATTGGTACTATCAGAGGGAGATACAGGGGAAAGGTGGATTATTGATACTATCAGAGGGAGAGACAGGGGAAAGATGGATTATTGGTACTATCAGAGGGAGAGGCAGGGGAAAGGTGGATTATTGGTAATATCAGAGAGGGAGAGACAGGGGAAAGGTGGATTATTGGTACTATCAGAGAGGGAGAGACAGGGGAAAGGTGGATTATTGGTACTATCAGAGGGACAGACAGGGGAAAGGTGGATTATTGGTACTATCAGAGGGAGAGAGGGGAAAGGTGGATTATTGGTACTATCAGAGGGACAGACAGGGGAAAGGTGGATTATTGATACTATCAGAGGGAAAGACAGGGGAAAGGTGGATTATTGGTACTATCAGAGGGACAGACAGGGGAAAGGTGGATTATTGGTACTATCAGAGGGAGAGACAGGGGAAAGGTGGATTATTGGTGCTATCAGAGAGTGAGAGACAGGGGAAAGGTGGATTATTGGTACTATCAGAGGGAGAGACAGGGGAAAGGTGGATTATTGATACATACTAGCAGTCAAAGAGGGAGAGACAGGGGAAAGGTGGATTATTGATACTATCAGAGAGGGAGAGACAGGGGAAAGGTGGATTATTGGTACTATCAGAGAGGGACAGACAGGGGAAAGGTGGATTATTGATACATACTAGCAGTCAAAGAGGGAGAGACAGGGGAAAGGTGGATTATTGGTACTATCAGAGAGGGACAGACAGGGGAAAGGTGGATTATTGGTACTATCAGAGAGGGACAGACAGGGGAAAGGTGGATTATTGGTACTATCAGAGAGGGACAGACAGGGGAAAGGTGGATTATTGATACATACTAGCAGTCAAAGAGGGAGAGACAGGGGAAAGGTGGATTATTGGTACTATCAGAGAGGGACAGACAGGGGAAAGGTGGATTATTGGTACTATCAGAGAGGGACAGACAGGGGAAAGGTGGATTATTGGAACTATCAGAGAGGGAGAGACAGGGGAAAGGTGGATTATTGGTACTATCAGAGAGGGAGATACAGGGGAAAGGTGGATTATTGATACTATCAGAGGGAGAGACAGGGGAAAGGTGGATTATTGGCACTATCAGAGGGAGAGACAGGGGAAAGGTGGATTATTGGTACTATCAGAGGGAGATACAGGGGAAAGGTGGATTATTGGTACTATCAGAGAGGGAGAGACAGGGGAAAGGTGGATTATTGGTACTATCAGAGAGGGAGAGACAGGGGAAAGGTGGATTATTGGTACTATCAGAGGGACAGACAGGGGAAAGGTGGATTATTGGTACTATCAGAGGGACAGACAGGGGAAAGGTGGATTATTGATACTATCAGAGGGACAGACAGGGGAAAGGTGGATTATTGGTACTATCAGAGGGAGAGACAGGGGAAAGGTGGATTATTGGTACTATCAGAGGGAGAGACAGGGGAAAGGTGGATTATTGGTACTATCAGAGGGACAGACAGGGGAAAGGTGGATTATTGGTACTATCAGAGGGACAGACAGGGGAAAGGTGGATTATTGGTACTATCAGAGGGACAGACAGGGGAAAGGTGGATTATTGGTACTATCAGAGGGAGAGACAGGGGAAAGGTGGATTATTGGTACTATCAGAGAGGGAGAGACAGGGGAAAGGTGGATTATTGGTACTATCAGAGAGGGACAGACAGGGGAAAGGTGGATTATTGGTACTATCAGAGGGAGAGACAGGGGAAAGATGGATTATTGGTACTATCAGAGGGACAGACAGGGGAAAGGTGGATTATTGGTACTATCAGAGAGGGAGAGACAGGGAACAAGTGGATTATTTGTACTATCAGAGAGGGACAGACAGGGGAAAGATGGATTATTGGTACTATCAAAGGGACAGACAGGGGAAAGGTGGATTATTGGTACTATCAGAGGGACAGACAGGGGAAAGGTGGATTATTGGTACTATCAGAGGGACAGACAGGGGAAAGGTGGATTATTGGTACTATCAGAGGGAGAGACAGGGGAAAGGTGGATTATTGGTACTATCAGAGAGGGAGAGACAGGGGAAAGGTGGATTATTGGTACTATCAGAGGGAGAGACAGGGGAAAGGTGTATTATTGGTACTATCAGAGAGAGAGAGACAGGGGAAAGGTGGATTATTGGTACTATCAGAGGGAGAGACAGGGGAAAGGTGGATTATTGGTACTATCAGAGAGGGACAGACAGGGGAAAGGTGGATTATTGATACATACTAGCAGTCAAAGAGGGAGAGACAGGGGAAAGGTGGATTATTGGTACTATCAGAGAGGGACAGACAGGGGAAAGGTGGATTATTGGTACTATCAGAGGGAGATACAGGGGAAAGGTGGATTATTGGTACTATCAGAGGGAGAGACAGGGGAAAGGTGGATTATTGGTACTATCAGAGGGAGAGACAGGGGAAAGGTGGATTATTGGTACTATCAGAGGGAGAGACAGGGGAAAGGTGGATTATTGGTACTATCAGAGAGGGACAGACAGGGGAAAGGTGGATTATTGGTACTATCAGAGGGAGAGACAGGGGAAAGGTGGATTATTGGTACTATCAGAGGGAGATACAGGGGAAAGGTGGATTATTGATACTATCAGAGGGAGAGACAGGGGAAAGATGGATTATTGGTACTATCAGAGGGAGAGGCAGGGGAAAGGTGGATTATTGGTAATATCAGAGAGGGAGAGACAGGGGAAAGGTGGATTATTGGTACTATCAGAGAGGGAGAGACAGGGGAAAGGTGGATTATTGGTACTATCAGAGGGACAGACAGGGGAAAGGTGGATTATTGGTACTATCAGAGGGAGAGAGGGGAAAGGTGGATTATTGGTACTATCAGAGGGACAGACAGGGGAAAGGTGGATTATTGATACTATCAGAGGGAAAGACAGGGGAAAGGTGGATTATTGGTACTATCAGAGGGACAGACAGGGGAAAGGTGGATTATTGGTACTATCAGAGGGAGAGACAGGGGAAAGGTGGATTATTGGTGCTATCAGAGAGTGAGAGACAGGGGAAAGGTGGATTATTGGTACTATCAGAGGGAGAGACAGGGGAAAGGTGGATTATTGATACATACTAGCAGTCAAAGAGGGAGAGACAGGGGAAAGGTGGATTATTGATACTATCAGAGAGGGAGAGACAGGGGAAAGGTGGATTATTGGTACTATCAGAGAGGGACAGACAGGGGAAAGGTGGATTATTGATACATACTAGCAGTCAAAGAGGGAGAGACAGGGGAAAGGTGGATTATTGGTACTATCAGAGAGGGACAGACAGGGGAAAGGTGGATTATTGGTACTATCAGAGAGGGACAGACAGGGGAAAGGTGGATTATTGGTACTATCAGAGAGGGACAGACAGGGGAAAGGTGGATTATTGATACATACTAGCAGTCAAAGAGGGAGAGACAGGGGAAAGGTGGATTATTGGTACTATCAGAGAGGGACAGACAGGGGAAAGGTGGATTATTGGTACTATCAGAGAGGGACAGACAGGGGAAAGGTGGATTATTGGAACTATCAGAGAGGGAGAGACAGGGGAAAGGTGGATTATTGGTACTATCAGAGAGGGAGATACAGGGGAAAGGTGGATTATTGATACTATCAGAGGTAGAGACAGGGGAAAGGTGGATTATTGGCACTATCAGAGGGAGAGACAGGGGAAAGGTGGATTATTGGTACTATCAGAGGGAGATACAGGGGAAAGGTGGATTATTGGTACTATCAGAGAGGGAGAGACAGGGGAAAGGTGGATTATTGGTACTATCAGAGAGGGAGAGACAGGGGAAAGGTGGATTATTGGTACTATCAGAGGGACAGACAGGGGAAAGGTGGATTATTGGTACTATCAGAGGGACAGACAGGGGAAAGGTGGATTATTGATACTATCAGAGGGACAGACAGGGGAAAGGTGGATTATTGGTACTATCAGAGGGAGAGACAGGGGAAAGGTGGATTATTGGTACTATCAGAGGGAGAGACAGGGGAAAGGTGGATTATTGGTACTATCAGAGGGACAGACAGGGGAAAGGTGGATTATTGGTACTATCAGAGGGACAGACAGGGGAAAGGTGGATTATTGGTACTATCAGAGAGGGAGATACAGGGGAAAGGTGGATTATTGGTACTATCAGAGAGGAAGAGACAGGGGAAAGGTGGATTATTGGTACTATCAGAGGGAGAGACAGGGGAAAGGTGGATTATTGATACTATCAGAGGGAGAGACAGGGGAAAGGTGGATTATTGATACTATCAGAGGGACAGATGCATTCCTGATGCATTCCTGAGGGAAGCCACTGGACAACAGGCCCTCATTGTGACAGAGAGAGACTGTTAGGAGAGCGTGACGGTGATGGCACCAGGTCCTGTGTGTGTGTGTGTGTGTGTGTGTGTGTGTGAGTGAGTGAGTGAGTGAGTGAGTGAGTGAGTGAGTGAGTGAGAGATTGAGTTTGAGAGAGATTGTGAATCACTAAAACAATACATAAATACTCTATGGAAAAAGAAGGAAAAAGAAGGAATCAGCTCAACGTAACCGAAGAATCCATAGACTCTAACCACTTCTGGGAAAATTGGAAAACACTAAACAAACAACAACTCAAATAATTATCTATCCAAAATGGAGTTGTATGTGTAAACCACTTCTCCAAACTTTTTGGTTCTATAACAAATAACAAACAGCAAAAACATATACATGATCAAATACAAATCTTAGAATCAACTATAAAAGACGACCAGAACCCACTGGATTCTCCAATTACATTGAATGAACTACAGGACAAAATACAAACCCTCCAACCCAAAAAGGTATGTGGTGTTGATGGTATCCTAAATGAAATGATAAAATATACAGACCACAAATTCCAATTGGCTATACTAAAACTCTTTAACATCATCTTCAGCTCTGGCATCTTCCCCAATATTTGGAACCAAGGACTGACCACCCCAGTGGAGATACATTTGAGCCCAATAACTTCCATGACAAATGATCAACAGTAACCTTGGGAAAATCCTCTGCATTACCATTAACAGCTGACTCGTACATTTCCTCAGTGAAAAAAGCCTTCCACTCAATTTGGCATGAGGGTCTGCTATACAAATTGATGGAAAGTGGTGTTGGTGGAAAAACATACGACATAATAAAATCCATGTAGATAAACAACAAGTATGCGGTTAAAATGGGAAAAATACACATTTCTTACCAAATCAAATCAAATGTATTTATAAAGCCCTTCGTACATCAGCTGATATCTCAAAGTGCTGTACAGAAACCCAGCCTAAAACTCCAAACAGCAAGCAATGCAGGTGTAGAAGCACGGTGGCTAGGAAAAACTCCCTAGAAAGGCCAAAACCTAGGAAGAAACCTAGAGAAGAACCAGGCTATGAGGGGTGGCCAGTCCAGCCAGGCTGTGCCGGGTGGAGATTATAACAGAACATGGCCAAGATGTCCAAATGTTCATAAATGACCAGCATGGTCCAATAATAATAAGGCAGAACAGTTGAAACTGGAGCAGCAGCACGGCCAGGTGGACTGGGGACAGCAAGGAGTCATCATGTCAGGTAGTCCTGAGGCATGGTCCTAGGGCCGTGGGGTGAGACAGGGATGCAGTTTAAGCCCCACCCTCTTCAACATATATATCAACGAATTGGAAAGGGCACTAGAACAGTCTGCAGCACCCGGCCTCACCCTACTAGAATCTGAAGTCAAATGTCTACTGTTTGCTGATGATCTGGTGCTTCTGTCACCAACCAAGGAGGGCCTACAGCAGCACTTAGATCTTCTGCACAGATTCTGCCAGACCTGGGCCCCGACAGAAAATCTCAGTAAGACAAAATAATGGTGCTCCAAAAAAGGTCCAGTTGCCAGGACCACAAATACAAATTCCATCTAGACACCGTTGCCCGAGAGCACACAAAAAACTATACATACCTTGGCCTAAACATCAGCGCCACAGGTAACTTCCACAAAGCTGTGAACGATCTGAGAGACAAGGCAAGAAGGGCATTCTATGCCATCAAAAGGAACATGAAAATTCAACATACCAATAAGGATCTGGCTAAAAATACTTGAATCAGTTATAGAACCCATTGCCCTTTATGGTTGTGAGGTCTGGGGTCCGCTCACCAACCAAGACTTCACAAAATGGGACAAACACCAAATTGAGACTCTGCATGCAGAAGTCTGCTAAAATATCCTCCAGTGTACAACGTAGAACACCAAATAATGCATGCAGAGCAGAGTTAGGCCGATACCCGCTAATTATCAAAATCCAGAAAAGAGCCGTTAAATTCTATAACCACCTAAAAGGAAGCGATTCCCAAACCTTCCATAACAAAGCCATCACCTACAAAGAGATGAACATGGAGAAGAGTCCCCTCAGCAAGCTGGTCCTGGGGCTCTGTTCACAAACACAAACAAACCCCACAGAGCACCAGGACAGCAACACAATTAGACACAACCAAATCATGAAAAAACAAAAAGATAATTACTTGACACATTGGAAAGAATTAACAAACAAAAAAACAGCCAACTAGAATGCTACTTGGCCCTAAACTGAGAGTACATAGTGGCAGATACCTGACCACAGTGACTGACCCAAAATGTACACTCAGTGAACATAGCCTTGCTATTGAGAAAGGCCGCCGTAGGCAGACCTGGCTCTCACACTTCCCACAAAATGAGGTGGAAACTGAGCTGCACTTCCTAATCTCCTGCCCAATGTATGACCATATTAGAGACACATATTTCCCTCAGATTACACAAACCCACAAAGAATTCCAAAACAAACCCGTTTTATGCCATTTGTGACACAGCCCAACTTACTCTAAACAGCATTAGATATCGCCTTAGTTCCCTCCAGCTCTGCTCCACTCACACAAAGACATCAATGTTCACAAACAATCAGCACTTCCTGGTAGCTGGATGGTGCTGAGGGCTTTGACGCCTATGTCCACTAGGAGACAGGAGACAAACCAAAGAGATCATAGACCTCGGGTCTAGACCCAAGTAGCAACCTATTCCCCATATAGTGCACTATTTTGGACCAGAGCCCATTGGGATGTGGTCAAAAGTAGTGCACTATAGGTCATTTTTGAGGCATCCTGAGCCTCCTCTTAAATGTATTTAAGCAGCGCCATACGTCCACCATCTTTGTTTAGCCCTATGTGTCTATCCTGTAGGCATCTCCTTGACATTGCATGTTTCTGAGAAAAAGCTTCTGGTCAAAACGCTGAGGAACATCTGTAACAGGGTCAAGAAGGCCAGAATGAAGCATGACATAAACATAACGTCCAGCTTCCAGTCTGCGTTTGACTGGGTGAAAAGCATGACTCAGGCTCTGAAGACCACTAACTAAGGCATGTTAACTTCCAGCTTCCAGTCTGCGTTTGACTGGGGGAAAAGCATGACTCAGGCTCTGAAGACCACTAACTAAGGCATGTTAACTTCCAGCTTCCAGTCTGCGTTTGACTGGGGGAAAAGCATGACTCAGGCTCTGAAGACCACTAACTAAGGCATGTTAACTTCCAGTCTGCGTTTGACTGGGTGAAAAGCATGACTCAGGCTCTGAAGACCACTAACTAAGGCATTTTCTTACGTCAGATAGAGCAACGATTCAAATAGCCTAACAAGTCCTAAAAAACAGGCTATTTATGGATACACTTAACTTCACTACACTGACCTGTGCTGCTTCTAGTCACTTCAGGACAGCACATCAATCAGATTACAATAATATGGCCGTTGAGGAAGCCGGCAGAGTTAAGTAAGTAGAGATAAGATATACGGGAGCCCCTCGGCTGCAGTGCACTTCATGACCAAAAGTATGTGGACACCTGCAATAACAGCCTTCTGGGAAGGCTTTCCACTAGATGTTGGAACATTGAGGTGGGGACTTGCTTCCATTCAGCCACAAGAACATCAGTGAGGTTGGACACTGATGTTGGGCGATGAGGCCTGGCTCGCAGTCTAGTCTGTGTTCCAATTCATCCCAAAGGTGTTCTATGGGGTTGAGGTCAGGGCTCTGTGCAGGCCAGTCATGTTCTCCCACACCGATTTCGTCAAACCATTTCTGTATGGACCTTGCTTTGTGCACAGAGGCATTGTCATGCTGAAACAGGAAAGGCCCTTCCCCAAACTGTTGCCACAAAGTTGGAAGCACAGTCTAGAATGTCATTGTATGCTGTAGCGTTAAGTTTTCCCTTCAATGGAACTAAGGAGCCTTGCATGAACTATGAAAAACAGCCCCAGACCATTATTCCTCCTGAACCAAACTCGACAATTGTCTCTATTCATTGGGACAGGTGGTGTTCTCCAGGCATCCACCAAATCCAGATTTGTCCTGTCAGACTGCCAGATGGTGAAGCGTGATTCAACACTACAGAGAACACGTTTACACAGCTCTAGCAGAGCAGAAATTTGACGAACTGACTTGTTGGAAAGGTGGCATTCTATGACTGCCACGTTTAAAGTCACTGAGTTCTTCAGTAAAGCCATTCTACTGTCAATGTTTGTCTATGGAGTTTGCATGGCTGTGTGCCTGATTTTATACACCTGTCAGCAACGGATGTGGCTGAAATAGCCAATTCCACTAATTAGAATGGGTGTCCACATACTTTTGTATATATAGTGTACTTATGTGAACTCAACTGAAGCAGTTCTGTGAACTCAACTGAAGCAGTTCTGTGAACTCAACTGAAGCAGTTCTGTGAACTCAACTGAAGCAGTTCTGTGAACTCAACCGAAGCAGTTCTGTGAACTCAACTGAAGTGTGTGATAAGGAAGAGATTGTGTACAGAACAGAAGATAAAGAGGTAAATGACAAGCTTGGTTACAGTAGTAATCAGATAGAGACAAACATAGGATGAGTCCCAAATGACACCCTATTCCCTTTATAGTGCCCTATGGACCCTGGTCAAACGTAGTGCACTAAATAGAGGATAGGGTGCAATTTGAGACAAAGACATACACTAATCACGTTGCCCTGTGCTGTAGAGGCTGGGAGAGGTGAGGAACAAAGTGACTGTCTCAGTCCTGCACCCCTGCCTAGATGTTGGAAATGAGTCTGCTCCACAGTAACCCGCTGTACTAGATATCACCACCCTGCAACATCAATCACCTACAGTGGCTTTCTTTCTCTACACTGAATAGGCCTAATAGTCCCCGTCATCTGGGGAAAACACACTCCAAACATCCCCAGTGAATCCAATGGTTGATGGAGCTCCATTCAATAATGTTTACTTTATGGATTCAGTCATACGCTACCAGTTCAATGGTACAGTGGGTGGTATCATATTTGTAAGGGGCTAACCTACCATTACCTAAATCCTACCATAGACTAGTTTTCTATTGTTCTGGGTGGATGGACACGTTAGGGCATGACAGCTGTAATTTGGCCCTATTGTGGGAGCTCAAGGGTATTTCCCTTGCTGCTAATCTCTCTCTTCTCTAACTCTAACGCTCTCTCTCTCTTTCTAACGCTCTCTCTCTCTCTCTCTTTCTAACTCTCTGTCTCTCTCTCTCTCTTCTCTAACTCTCTAACGCTCTCTCTCTCTCTCTTTCTAACGCTCTCTCTCTCTAACGCGCTCTCTCTCTCTAACGCTTTCTCTCTCTTCTCTAACTCTCTCTCTCTAACGCTTTCTCTCTCTTCCTCTCTAACTCTCTCTCTCTCTCTTCTCTAACTCTCTCTCTCTCTCTCTCTCTCTCTCTCTCTCTCTCTCTCTCTCTCTCTCTCTCTCTCTCTCTCTCTCTCTCTCTCTCTCTCTCGACAGCCGCCTAAGTTATTCCCTCTCTCTTTCTTCACTCCATCATTAGGTATAATGCTCTGAGGGAAGCAGACTGTGGTTTGAAAACAAAATTTCTTTCCCAGATTCACATTTCAAATGTGCCACTCGTGCCTGTCCAGGATAAGAGGTAGACTGAAACCTGAGAATGTGAGCGTGAACATCACTAGCAGCTCGGGTGAGGAAAGGTAACCTCCATCGCCCTGCAGTCACCTTCAATGTGCCGACATCAGTGAGATTACAGTTCATGTTTCAGGGGGAGAGAAACAGAGGGAGGGTCACAAGTGCCGGTGCAATGTATCATAGTGCCAAAATATACCCCGATGTTCCTAGGACCTGAGCCATCAAAGGAAAAATAGGTATATTTGTCACATTCTTTACATAGCTTACATGTTCACATGGTGCCTGTGGCATGGTGCTCTTAGAGCAGAAAACTAGCAGCTAAGACCCACAATGGGATCCCTAGGGAAAGGCACACGATTAAGAATGTTCAACCCAATTCACATTGTACAAGACAGCGTTTTACTGCATATAAATGTGTTGAAAATATACAATGACTAGTTAGGTTAATTATTTGAGACTTAACCTTAATCCTACACACTCTTGTCAGGATGAAACTGAGTACTTTAAATGTGGAAGGAAGAATGCAATGCTGACGTTCCCATGATTGTGGCCCTGCCTGCAGCCATATCTGGCATGCTGATAGATCACCAACGTTGACACATCTCAACCGCATACAGGAGTCCTGAACGACAGAGACAGGGCCTGAGGGAGCAGGAGTCCTGAACGACAGAGACAGGGCCTGAGGGAGCAGGAGTCCTGAACAACAGAGACAGGGCCTGAGGGAGCAGGAGTCCTGAACCACAGAGACAGGGCCTGAGGGAGCAGGAGTCCTGAACAACAGAGACAGGGCCTGAGGGAGAAGGAGTCCTGAACCACAGAGACAGGGCCTGAGGGAGCAGGAGTCCTGAACAACAGAGACAGGGCCTGAGGGAGCAGGAGTCCTGAACAACAGAGACAGGGCCTGAGGGAGCAGGAGTCCTGAACAACAGAGACAGGGCCTGAGGGAGAAGGAGTCCTGAACAACAGAGACAGGGCCTGAGGGAGCAGGAGTCCTGAACAACAGAGACAGGGCCTGAGGGAGCAGGAGTCCTGAACGACAGAGACAGGGCCTGAGGGAGCAGGAGTCCTGAACAACAGAGACAGGGCCTGAGGGAGCAGGAGTCCTGAACAACAGAGACAGGGCCTGAGGGAGAAGGAGTCCTGAACAACAGAGACAGGGCCTGAGGGAGCAGGAGTCCTGAACGACAGAGACAGGGCCTGAGGGAGAAGGAGTCCTGAACAACAGAGACAGGGCCTGAGGGAGCAGGAGTCCTGAACCACAGAGACAGGGCCTGAGGGAGCAGGAGTCCTGAACAACAGAGACAGGGCCTGAGGGAGCAGGAGTCCTGAACAACAGAGACAGGGCCTGAGGGAGCAGGAGTCCTGAACAACAGAGACAGGGCCTGAGGGAGCAGGAGTCCTGAACAACAGAGACAGGGCCTGAGGGAGCAGGAGTCCTGAACGACAGAGACAGGGCCTGAGGGAGCAGGAGTCCTGAACCACAGAGACAGGGCCTGAGGGAGCAGGAGTCCTGAACAACAGAGACAGGGCCTGAGGGAGCAGGAGTCCTGAACAACAGAGACAGGGCCTGAGGGAGCAGGAGTCCTGAACAACAGAGACAGGGCCTGAGGGAGAAGGAGTCCTGAACAACAGAGACAGGGCCTGAGGGAGAAGGAGTCCTGAACAACAGAGACAGGGCCTGAGGGAGCAGGAGTCCTGAACAACAGAGACAGGGCCTGAGGGAGCAGGAGTCCTGAACAACAGAGACAGGGCCTGAGGGAGAAGGAGTCCTGAACAACAGAGACAGGGCCTGAGGGAGAAGGAGTCCTGAACAACAGAGACAGGGCCTGAGGGAGGAGGAGTCCTGAACAACAGAGACAGGGCCTGAGGGAGCAGGAGTCCTGAACAACAGAGACAGGGCCTGAGGGAGCAGGAGTCCTGAACAACAGAGACAGGGCCTGAGGGAGCAGGAGTCCTGAACAACAGAGACAGGGCCTGAGGGAGCAGGAGTCCTGAACGACAGAGACAGGGCCTGAGGGAGAAGGAGTCCTGAACAACAGAGACAGGGCCTGAGGGAGCAGGAGTCCTGAACAACAGAGACAGGGCCTGAGGGAGCAGGAGTCCTGAACAACAGAGACAGGGCCTGAGGGAGCAGGAGTCCTGAACAACAGAGACAGGGCCTGAGGGAGCAGGAGTCCTGAACAACAGAGACAGGGCCTGAGGGAGAAGGAGTCCTGAACAACAGAGACAGGGCCTGAGGGAGAAGGAGTCCTGAACAACAGAGACAGGGCCTGAGGGAGAAGGAGTCCTGAACAACAGAGACAGGGCCTGAGGGAGCAGGAGTCCTGAACAACAGAGACAGGGCCTGAGGGAGAAGGAGTCCTGAACAACAGAGACAGGGCCTGAGGGAGCAGGAGTCCTGAACAACAGAGACAGGGCCTGAGGGAGCAGGAGTCCTGAACAACAGAGACAGGGCCTGAGGGAGCAGGGTATCCTCTATCCTCTTCTATAGACATACTAAACACAGGACAGGTTGGAGACTCAGGAGGAAGATTTAGAATAGAATAACTGGGCCAATCTCAACTCACTCAGCAAGTCAACCTTAGCTGTCTTCATAGAATTCCTGAGCTAGAAGTCATTCAAAACAGAGAGAAAGAACTACTACAGCTGGGAACTAAGTGAGTTATAACATGTGTTCATCTTGTTCTGATTCAGAGGGGAAATCATCCAGGACATAACATCCAGACAATAATACTGGCTCAGAATAATACACTCCAACATCTCAAAACGGCAGACTTTAAAGTGACTTTCTACATCCCAAGAAGAAGAAAGTGAATTTAGACTCTTATATAGGGACTTTACCTAGGCTAAATAACAACTATGAATGCTGCTTGGTGAAATGGCAAGGTTGCACCACACATGTATCTTGTGTGACCTAGGGATAAACCTTACAATCTAGCTGTTGGAAGTGAAACCAGACAACACAGCAGTCATCAACTCAACCCTGCATCACAGCACATGGAAGGGACATTGGATTTAGCCTCTCTGAATGGTGGAGAAGTGCAATAGGCCGATCACCTTGCAGGGAAATCCTGACATCTAACATAACGTGGTGGGTCCTGTTAACTTAGCCTACATACTGCATGGACAGGAAACAGACTTTTACATCATCAAAATGGGACACAACAAATCAGACACTAAATAAACATACGACCCTGGACCCACTGGAAAGATACCACAAAGTAGCCAATGGTCCATGACAGGCAGTCGGTAAACTAGACTAATTGACTATGACATCCCAGTTAATGTTAAGTTTCATTTCCTTGACCTTTGACCCAGACACATGCCTTTTGTTCTATTGCTACATACTCTAGTCTTGTTCCTTGAATGTTTGCTTTAAAGCCTCATTTGCTTAATTGCCTGGAATGGGGCGGTTCTGTGGAAATTTCAGATCTGATAAGAGCCTTAAATATAGGTTAACGTGTGGTTAACGTATGGTTAACGTGTGGTGGGCTCTTGAGGCTGGAGCAGAAAGCTCATTACTGGCTAATGTAGATCTGCTGATTACAAGAGCCACATCAGATGTAGAGTTAGGCTACAGATGAACAAACAAGTCTGTCTTCAAGCCCTACTTACTAGACAGGGGTTTCACTGCTAGATGAGATGTCTTCAAGCCCTACTTACTAGACAGGGGTTTCACTGCTAGATGAGATGTCTTCAAGCCCTACTTACTAGACAGGGGTTTCACTGCTAGATGACGGCTCTTCAAGCCCTACTTACTAGACAGGGGTTTCACTGTTAGATGAGATGTCTTCAAGCCCTACTTACTAGACAGGGGTTTCACTGCTAGATGAGATGTCTTCAAGCCCTACTTACTAGACAGGGGTTTCACTGCTAGATGAGGCTCTTCAAGCCCTACTTACTAGACAGGGGTTTCACTGCTAGATGAGGTGTCTTCAAGCCCTACTTACTAGACAGGGGTTTCACTGCTAGATGAGATGTCTTCAAGCCCTACTTACTAGACAGGTGTTTCACTGCTAGATGACGTGTCTTCAAGCCCTACTTACTAGACAGGGGTTTCACTGCTAGATGACGGCTCTTCAAGCCCTACTTACTAGACAGGGGTTTCACTGCTAGATGAGATGTCTTCAAGCCCTACTTACTAGACAGGGGTTTCACTGCTAGATGAGATGTCTTCAAGCCCTACTTACTATACAGGGGTTTCACTGCTAGATGAGGTGTCTTCAAGCCCTACTTACTAGACAGGTGTTTCACTGCTAGATGAGGTGTCTTCAAGCCCTACTTACTAGACAGGGGTTTCACTGCTAGATGAGATGTCTTCAAGCCCTACTTACTAGACAGGGGTTTCACTGCTAGATGACGGCTCTTCAAGCCCTACTTACTAGACAGGGGTTTCACTGTTAGATGAGGTGTCTTCAAGCCCTACTTACTAGACAGGGGTTTCACTGCTAGATGAGATGTCTTCAAGCCCTACTTACTAGACAGGGGTTTCACTGCTAGATGAGATGTCTTCAAGCCCTACTTACTAGACAGGGGTTTCTCTGCTAGATGACGGCTCTTTTCCTTGTTAGCCTCTCTGCCTTTGTATGTTTATTTAGTGTCTGCTATGATCTGTTGTGTCCCATTTTGATGATGTAAAAGTCAGTTTCCTATCCATGCAGTATGTAGGCTAAATGAACAATCCCTACGGGTCCTGGTCTAAAGTAGTGCACTACATAGGGAATAGGATGCCATTTGGGATGTGACCTTTCCAGCTAGTGTTGGTTAGGGTAGACCTTTTCTCTCTGGTCTACATAGTTTACCCTGAAGACAGCATCCCTTCATGTTCAATCAGAATGAGAAAGACATGCACACTGCATCCTGGGCACATCTACAAATCATAGCAGCATTAAGACAATTGATTTGTTCGAGGGACAAAGAGCAAGGGGACAGCGTAAATCGTTCATCTTAAAGAGATGATTTCATTTGCATCTCTGGTTAATCAGGTCACTAGTTTAATCTGGGGTGACAGAGGCAATGTCTCAAGTGGCACCCTTTTCCCTACATAGAGCACTACTTTTGACCAGAGCCCCCATAGGAAACAGGGGGTAATTTGGGACACAGACATAGATGACAGCAGCAGTTCACTCAAGAGGTCGAGGTAGAGTGAACCAAACCAAGCACAGCAACATGGACCATAAAGCTGCTAGCTTTTATGGAACAATTGAATTAGATAGATACAGTATGATAGATAGGTTAGATACAGTGTGATAGATACAGTATGATGGATACAGTATGATAGATACAGTATGACAGATAGGTTTGATAGTGTGATAGATACAGTATGATAGATACAGTATGATAGATAGGTTCGATACAGTGTGATAGATAGGATAGATACAGTATGATAGATAGGATAGATACAGTATGATGGATACAGTATGATAGATACAGTATGATAGATACAGTATGATAGATACAGTATGATAGATACAGTATGATAGATACAGTATGATAGATAGGTTCGATACAGTCTGATAGATAGGTTCGATACAGTATGATAGATACAGTGTGATAGATACAGTATGATAAATACAGTGTGATAGATACAGTGTGATAGATAGGTTCGATACAGTGTGATAGATACAGTATGATAGATAGGATAGATACAGTATGATAGATACAGTGTGATAGATAGGATAGATACAGTATGATGGATACAGTATGATAGATACAGTATGACAGATACAGTATGATGGATACAGTATGATAGATACAGTATGATAGATACAGTGTGATAGATAGGATAGATACAGTATGATGGATACAGTATGATAGATACAGTATGACAGATAGGTTCGATACAGTGTGACAGATAGGATAGATACAGTATGATAGATACAGTATGATAGATAGGTTCGATACAGTGTGATAGATAGGTTCGATACAGTATGATATATACAGTATGATAGATACAGTATGATAGATACAGTGTGATAGATAGGTTCGATACAGTGTGATAGATACAGTATGATAGATAGGATAGATACAGTATGATAGATACAGTGTGATAGATACAGTATGACAGATAGGATAGATACAGTATGATAGATAGGATAGATACAGTATGATAGATACAGTATGATAGATAGGTAAGATACAGTATGATAGATACAGTATGATACAGTGTGATAGATAGGATAGATACAGTATGATAGATACAGTATGATAGATACAGTATGATAGATACAGTATGATAGATACAGTATGATAGATAGGTAAGATACAGTATGATAGATACAGTATGATAGATACAGTATGATAGATGCAGTATGATAGATAGGTTCGATACAGTATGATAGATACAGTATGATAGATACAGTATGATAGATACAGTATGATAGATAGGTTAGATACAGTATGATAGATACAGTATGATAGATACAGTATGATAGATAGGTAAGATACAGTATGATAGATACAGTATCATACAGTGTGATAGATAGGATAGATACAGTATGATAGATACAGTATGATAGATAGGTTAGATACAGTATGATAGATACAGTATGATAGATACAGTATGAAAGATAGGTAAGATACAGTATGATAGATACAGTATGATAGATACAGTATGATAGATGCAGTATGATAGATACAGTATGATAGATACAGTATGATAGATAGCTTTCATGGAACAATGTAGTGAGATATGATGAGGGATATAATCAACCATCCAACCTAACTAAGCAACAAAACATAGGGACAAAAACGTGAGAGCCAGATGCATATTTCACTCCAGTCTGATGTGTGTTCAGGCGGAGGGCTGTTTATGTCTGTCTAGGCCATATTATCTGGTTTCCCTTTATAAAGGCACGTTATGGTGAAACGTGGAAGTGAATCTACTAAAAACACACACAAAGGTGGATCGAGGGCTGATTGGCTCAAGCTCTGGTCTTCGGCACCTCAGACACCGGCCACACCGGGCCTTTAAAAACAGAGGTTCTTACTTTCTGCTGATCCACTTCCCCTCGTTCTCCTGTTTCCTGGCCGACTGTTGAGTAAGCTTCATAGAGAGACAGAGAGACCCAGGGAGCATCCCAAATGGAACCCTGTTCCATATATAGTGCACTATTTTTTGGTGAAAAGTAATGCACCATATTGGGAATACGGTGCAATTTGGGGTGCAGCCTGGGTTGTACACTCACTCCCAGCATATGAAACACGAGAGGATGCTTACCTGTCAGTTTACTAGTTTACCTGGGTGGTGCAGCTCAGTGTTATAGTGTACTAGTTTACCTGGGTGGTGCAGCAGGGTGTTATAGTGTACTAGTTTACCTGGGTGGTGCAGCATTTTAACTGGGTGGTGCAGCTCGGTGTTAGTGTACTAGTTTACCTGGGTGGTTCAGCTCGGTGTTATAGTGTACTAGTTTACCTGGGTGGTGCAGCTCGGTGTTATAGTGTACTAGTTTACCTGGGTGGTGCAGCTCGGTGTTATAGTGTACTAGTTTACCTGGGTGGTGCAGCTCGGTGTTATAGTGTACTAGTTTACCAGGGTGGTTCAGCTCGGTGTTATAGTGTACTAGTTTACCTGGGTGGTGCAGCTCAGTGTTATAGTGTACTAGTTTACCTGGGTGGTGCAGCTCGGTGTTATAGTGTACTAGTTTACCTGGGTGGTGCAGCTCGGTGTTATAGTGTACTAGTTTACCAGGGTGGTTCAGCTCGGTGTTATAGTGTACTAGTTTACCTGGGTGGTGCAGCTCAGTGTTATAGTGTACTAGTTTACCTGGGTGGTGCAGCATGGTGTTATAGTATACTAGTTTACCTGGGTGGTGCAGCATGGTGTTATAGTGTACTAGTTTACCTGGGTGGTGCAGCATGGTGTTATAGTGTACTAGTTTAACTGGGTGGTGCAGCTCGGTGTTATAGTGTACTAGTTTACCTGGGTGGTGCAGCTCGGTGTTATAGTGTACTAGTTTACCTGGGTGGTGCAGCTCGGTGTTATAGTGTACTAGTTTACCAGGGTGGTTCAGCTCGGTGTTATAGTGTACTAGTTTACCTGGGTGGTGCAGCTCAGTGTTATAGTGTACTAGTTTACCTGGGTGGTGCAGCATGGTGTTATAGTGTACTAGTTTACCTGGGTGGTGCAGCTCGGTGTTAGTGTACTAGTTTACCTGGGTGGTGCAGCATGGTGTTATAGTGTACTAGTTTACCTGGGTGGTGCAGCTCAGTGTTATAGTGTACTAGTTTACCTGGGTGGTGCAGCTCAGTGTTATAGTGTACTAGTTTACCTGGGTGGTGCAGCTCGGTGTTATAGTGTACTAGTTTACCTGGGTGGTGCAGCATGGTGTTATAGTGTACTAGTTTACCTGGGTGGTGCAGCTCAGTGTTATAGTGTACTAGTTTACCTGGGTGGTGCAGCATGGTGTTATAGTGTACTAGTTTACCTGGGTGGTGCAGCTCAGTGTTATAGTGTACTAGTTTACCTGGGTGGTGCAGCTCGGTGTTAGTGTACTAGTTTACCTGGGTGGTGCAGCTCGGTGTTAGTGTACTAGTTTACCTGGGTGGTGCAGCATGGTGTTATAATGTACTAGTTTACCTGGGTGGTGCAGCTCAGTGTTATAGTGTACTAGTTTACCTGGGTGGTGCAGCTCGGTGTTATAGTGTACTAGTTTACCTGGGTGGTTCAGCTCGGTGTTATAGTGTACTAGTTTACCTGGGTGGTGCAGCTCAGTGTTATAGTGTACTAGTTTACCTGGGTGGTGCAGCATGGTGTTATAGTATACTAGTTTACCTGGGTGGTTCAGCTCGGTGTTATAGCGTACTAGTTTTGACTATAGGGCCTGTGTTCTTCTGTATTTGTCTGACCTCATATAACTAGGAAATTAAGCTTATATCTGTGAGCAGCATGTGACTATGGGTTTGTATCAGACACACTGTCTCTGGATCCCATGTAGAGCTGTGACTATGGGTTTGTATCAGACACACTGTCTCTGGATCCCATGTAGAGATGTGACTATGGGTTTGTATCAGACACACTGCTTTAACACTCTCTCTGCAGTCCTTTCCTCCCACTCTCTCTCTCTCCCCCTCCCTCCCTCCCTCTCCCTCCCTCTCTCTCTCTCTCTCTCCCTCCCTCCCTCCCTCTCTCCCTCCCTCCCTCCCTCCCTCTCTCTCCCCCTCCCTCCCTCTCCTCTCTCCCTCCCCCTCCCTCCCTCTCTCTCTCTCCCCCTCCCTCCCTCTCCCCCCTCCCTCCCTCCCTCTCTCCCCCTCCCCCTCCCTCCCTCTCTCTCCCCCTCCCTCCCTCCCTCTCCCCCTCCCTCCCTCCCTCCCTCTCTCTCCCCCTCCCTCCCTCTCTCTCTCTCCCCCTCCCTCCCTCCCTCTCTCCCCCTCCCCCTCTCTCTCTCTCTCTCTCTCTCTCTCTCTCTCTCTCAATACACAAAAAAATACGAAGTGTGGGACTCCTTCAAAAAAATTATCAAGGTTAGCTGTCAACTTTAATATTTACGAATCATAAAATTCAAGATGCTTCCTCCCTCTCAGCCAATAGCAAGTGGAGGATAATTACTATGGCATGTTAAACTAGTTGTCCATCCCTAAACCACAGCCCCTTTAACACCAAATGTGAAACTCACATGAAAAGTAATGGTGAAGAGACAGAGTCATGCCAAGGCTGGTCAGCTGGTGTGGAATTGTTTAGCTCTAGAATGAGTAGTTATTATGCTTTGGGTTCTGACTGAGACCACAAATTCTGTTTTCTTGGACACAATATGATATATTATTATATTAAAATTGAGTTAATTAGGCTAATTTATGTTTCCAGGTCCCGTAGACAATTATTCAATAGATGATTTACATAACAATCGTAAAAAATGATGATAAGGAAAACCACAAGTACAGTAAACAGGTCGGGCTGTAATTCAGCCACTGATGGCCTCTAGATGCTGCATCTATTTATACAGTCTGTTGCGTTGGAATTTTGTCACAGTTCCAGCAGTTGGTTCGCTGTTGGCTACTTTGTTGAGGAAAAGGTTTTGATCAGGTCCCAGTCATTCTCAAAGAAAGAAGCAGGGGCTTCCACGGGACATTTAAAACATCTGGACAATCTAACATAGAATGATCTTAGTTCGATTTGCTTGATTTTTAGGAGATCACAGCAGAATAGAAAGACTTCAATCGGCTACAGTGTAGCTACAGCAGCAGGCTTTGGGTCTATGGGATGTTATTAGGGCGTTATAGCAGGGCAACGCTGCAGAAAACTTTCTTAAAGAGACAGTATCGAGAGCAAGTCTAAACGTCTAAACGGGGTGCTTGAGACGTCCCAACTCTGAGGTCACCACATTGAAGTTGAAATGTAAAACGGTTAAGGTAAGGGTTAGGTAAGGGGTATGTTTAGGGTTAATGTAATGGTATGTTTAGGGTTACGGTAACGATTGGGTTAGGCAGTGTTTCCCAAACTCTGTCCCTGGGAGCCCAAGGGGTGCACGTTTTGGTATTTGCCCTAACACTACACAATAAATTCAAATGATCAACACTTGTTATTTGAAACGGCTGTGTAGTGGTAGGGAAACAAACCAAAACGTGCACCCCTTGGGGTCCCGGGGACCGAGTTTACCCTGGGTTAGGATAGGGACGTCCCATGGATCCCTTATAGTAGTAACCCTGCCGCGGAGCGAGGTGGGTTAGTGAGCCTGCATTATTAAGCCACTCAGTCACTTTCATCCCGGGGAGAAAAAACAGATTTTATTTTAAATTACACAGGGAGGATGAACTTCGTTTTCACTGTTTTAAAGCTTGAAAAACTTCCCGGGAAAACTCAACAAAAGTCCACTTTCAGTCCAGTTTCAGCCGGTGTTGAAAGTGTGCGTATGCCCTAATCACACAATCACAGAAGAGTCCAGTCCAGAAGACTGAGAAAATAAAAACTCAACATTGTCTTTATATCCATCAAGTTAGCTGGGAAAAGTCGGTGCCTCGAGGGACAGAGTTTGAGACGCTCCCTAAATAATCATGTCACACCAAAATAAAAGACGACGTTCTTCAAATGGGCCACAGGCACAAACAATATATAATAAAGACAGATCAGAATGTTGAATAAGTGTAAATGTGTTTTTACCTGGTGTTTTCTCCTTTATTGTTGGAAGGCGGTGGATGCAGAACAGTTTGGTTATCCTCCATATCCACCACACATTTCGTATGCAGTTCCGTTTCTGCAGAGTTCAGAGCAAATGTGTCTCTGTCTTGTTGAGAAAGTTTCCATACATTTCTAATCAAAGTAGCTAGCTAGTTAGCCTAATCGTGTATCTACTTAAACTACATCTGACTGACACTTGGCAAGTTGGATTTATTTGCCCTGATTTAAGATTAGAGGTAGCTAGCTAACGTGACACATATAAGCAGCCTGTCATTTGGCTAGAAGACTTGGTTGCTAACTTTCTATCTGCAGCAACAAAAAAATATATATTTGGGATAAAAGGCTAAAGAAGGGGTACTAAAAACGAGTTAGCACGTATTAAATACAACTGTAACGTTTGCTGAATTCGGGTTCTTTTTCAGTTACGGTAACTTACCTCTCCGGTTCATGGGTCGGACTCTGACTGCAACTTTTACCTTGGTATCCGACATTTTCATCCACTTTCCTCCCAGCCTGGACTACCATCAATGTGTTAGCTAGCAAGCTATGGCTATCCGTCTGGCTCTCCCCGTCCCCGAAAAGACCAGTCCACTTTCAGCCGGTGTTGAACGTGTGAGTATGCCCTAATAACACAATCCCAAAAGAGTCCAGTCCAGAAGACAGAGAAAATAAAAACTGAACATTGTCTTTATATCCATCAAGTTATCGTCCTATGCAGATCCAGCACTGTGCTCCAGTCCCAGACAGCATCACAACCGCCATCTTCAAGTGGGAGCAGTTCACACGATTGTCTCTCTCTCTGGCTGCTGGAAATCATGCGGTGCCTTAAGGCTATGCAACAACAAAAAGGATTTCTCATAACACGAACCGAACTGCCCAATATTGGGAAACCCAGCATGGGGGATCGGGAAAAGTCGGGAACTGTATCAGTGCACGCGCTTATGGGGTTCAAAAATATTGTGAAATGTAGACTGTGTAAAATGTGTAAGAGGAAGAAGAGGAGGAGATACTAGCCCTCCTCATCAGTGGCCTGAAAGTGACTAAACTTTTACTGATGCCTTTTTTATGTCCGGGACTGGCCCGGATAGCCTAGCCTACTTAGTCGATACACCAGGAGTATAATCATTAGTCCAACACGTTTTGCAAAGGAAACGGTTTACTCCCAAAAAAGGTTTTACAATGAAAACGAGAGTTTCAATGGGACAAATTCAGGTTTCGTTCCGTTTGGATCCGTTTGGATCGTAGTGAATACACCCTATGAAACAGAACATGTGCAAATTACCTCCAAAAGTGTTCAAACAAATAGACTTCGTTAAACATAAATGAAATAAATTAACCTTCTGGCAACAGGTCTCCCTTGTAAAATAGATCTTCTGACCTCAATGGGACTTCCTGGATAAATAAAGATGAATACAATTAAATGTATTGTCTAATTAGCACCAGGCTGTCAGTTAAACATAACCAGAGATGAGAAATGTTCCTAAAATATGTAATGACATAGGTGCAGTCACTGTAATCACAGTACAGTTTTACAATTAGTAGGCCTAGTTTATTTGTATATCTCAGAAGTAATTATCCACCTGTCATTACCATGTCATTATCCACCTGTCATGACCATGTCATTATCCACCTGTCATGACCATGTCATTATCCACCTGTCATGACCATGTCATTATCCACCTGTCATTACCATGTCATTATCCACCTGTCATTACCATGTCATTATCCACCTGTCATGACCGTGTCATTATCCACCTGTCATTACCATGTCATTATCCACATGTCATTACCATGTCATTATCCACCTGTCATGACCATGTCATTATCCACCTGTCATGACCATGTCATTATCCACCTGTCATGACCATGTCATTACCCACCTGTCAAGACCATGTCATTATCCACCTGTCATGACCATGTCATTATCCACCTGTCATGACCATGTCATTACCCACCTGTCAAGACCATGTCATTATCCACCTGTCATTATCATGTTATTATCCACATGTAGTTACCATGCCATTATCCACCTGTCATTAACATGTCTTTATCCACCTGTCATTATCATGTTATTATCCACATGTCATTACCATGTCATTATCCACCTGTCATTATCATGTTATTATCCACCTGTCATGACCATGTCATTACCCACCTGTCATGGCCATGTCATTATCCACCTGTCATGACCATGTCATTATCCACCTGTCATTACCATGTCATTACCCACCTGTCATGGCCATGTCATTATCCACCTGTCATGACCATGTCATTATCCGCCTGTCATTACCATGTTATTATCCACCTATCATTACCATGTCATTATCCACCTGTCATGACCATGTCATTATCCGCCTGTCATTACCATGTCATTACCCACCTGTCGTTACCATGTCATTATCCACCTGTCATTACCATGTCATTATTCACCTGTCATTACCATGTCATTATCCGCCTGTCATTACCATGTTATTACAAAGTATTAAGGACAGGTGAAAATGGGAGGAGAGCCCAAACACCCCATGTTATTAATGCTCTTCATTTCATTCTTTCCAACAGCGTTCGAAAATAAAAACATGCTCAAAAAAAATCCTCTTAAAACATTTGTATAATTTGAATCTGGATTTTATTGTGTTACATCACAACAGGTGGAATCACCAGGCATTATGCATTTAGTTTATATTTTTTTTCACAATACAAGTCAGCCAGACAGCTAACTCTTCCTACATCATTTTTGGACTAGAATAGCATCCGAGTGAACTGAATACATCTTCACTGCATGGTCTCCACTGTCTAAAACAATCAGCGTGTTCTGTGCTGTGGCGACCAGCCCCACCGGGCGAACCAAGTCTCCACTGACCAGAGGGGTTAGGACCGGGCCGTTCTGGAGCTTTCCCAAACTCCAAATCAACCCACGCTGGGAGTCTATCACGATCACATCCCCATCCCTGTCAAAGGCCACGGCAGACATGCAGGGCCACACGGAGGCCCCCAGGCTCAGAGTAAAGCTGTCTATCTGAGAGAGCACGTTAAAGTCTTTGTTGAATATTGTCAGTCTGGTAGGCCGGGGGCCATTTGAAGGTTGTGTGGTGGTGAGCCCCAGTGTCTCCACCAGGGCGATGTTCCCCGTCACCCGACAGCAGGCCACTGCCTTGGGCCGCTGGAGGTCGGTTATGACCGCTCGGTTCATCAGAGTCACGCCACGGGCAAAGTCCACCACGACCTGGGAGAGAGTGCCGGCCTGGATGTCAGTGACCAGGATATGTCCACAGCTGTCCACGTCCACCCCCCAGGGCATCTGGAAGGAGTCCCACACCGCCAGAACATAACTCCCCCTGGAGGTGAACACTTTCACTGCACCGTCACCGGCATCCGTCACAACCACATACCCGCTGGGAGTCACCGCCACATCCACCGGGTGACACACCTCCCCGTGGCCGCGACCCCTCCGCCCGAACCCGTGCAGCCGCCTGCCCTGAGGCCCGAATACCACCACCCTCCTTTCTCCATCGTGCACCACCACCAAGGTCCCAGAGGACCCGAACACGGCCACCCCCGTGGGGTTGATCAGGGACCCCCAGCCCCCGAAGGCTGAGCGAAGCCGCAGAGCTCCAGAGCCCAGACCTCCGACCCAGCCGCTGCCTCCTCTGACCCGATGAGGGACAGGTGACCTGGGGGAGCGGGAGAGCAGAAGATCCTGGAGGTCTGTCAGCGCCTGGCAGTGGGAGGTGCTGTCAACGTCACACAGCTGCCGGCAGAAGGGGCACTCAAGCTTCTTGAGGACGGGGTGGGAGAGCGCCCGGACACATTCCAGACAGAGTACATGGCCGCAGGACAGGTTCTGAGGCCGGCGTTCCTTCTGCCGTGGGTTATACTTCTCGAAGCAGACTTTACACTCCAGTAGGTTGACGTGGATCTCTCTCAGGAGGATCCCCTCTGTTCTCAGTGAGGAAGGAGGAACAGGAACATCAGCCATGATAGTGTAGATATCCTCTCTTTTACTTTACCCGATGGCTGTCACAGTGTCAGCTCTGCTGCAGTCTCTTAACCCGACGACAGTCACAGTGTCAGCTCTGCTGCAGTCTCTTAACCCGACGACAGTCACAGTGTCAGCTCTGCTGCAGTTTCTTTACCCGACGACAGTCACAGTGTCAGCTCTGCTGCAGTTTCTTTACCCGACGACAGTCACAGTGTCAGCTCTGCTGCAGTTTCTTTACCCGACGACAGTCGCAGTGTCAGCTCTGCTGCAGTCTACCCGACGACAGTCACAGTGTCAGCTCTGCTGCAGTCTCTTAACCCGACGACAGTCACAGTGTCAGCTCTGCTGCAGTTTCTTTACCCGACGACAGTCACAGTGTCAGCTCTGCTGCTGTCTACCCAACGACAGTCAGTGTCAGCTCTGCTGCAGTCTACCCGACGACAGTCAGTGTCAGCTCTGCTGCAGTCTCTTAACCCGACGACAGTCACAGTGTCAGCTCTGTTGCAGTCTCTTAACCCGACGACAGTCACAGTGTCAGCTCTGTTGCAGTCTCTTTACCCAACGACAGTCACAGTGTCAGCTCTGCTGCAGTCTCTTTACCCAACAGCAGTCACAGTGTCAGCTCTGCTGCAGTCTCTTTACCCAACAGCAGTCACAGTGTCAGCTCTGCTGCAGTCTCTTTACCCAACGACAGTCACAGTGTCAGCTCTGCTGCAGTCTCTTTACCCGACGACAGTCACAGTGTCAGCTCTGCTGCAGTCTACCCAACGACAGTCACAGTGTCAGCTCTGCTGCAGTCTCTTTACCCGACGACAGTCACAGTGTCAGCTCTGCTGCAGTCTCTTTACCCAAAGACAGTCACAGTGTCAGCTCTGCTGCAGTCTCTTTACCCGACGACAGTCACAGTGTCAGCTCTGCTGCAGTCTGCTACGGCTGGAAAGTATTTTTGAGGAAACACGGAGGAAATATGTTGAAAGTCAGAGAGGGAAAGAGAGAGGAGGAAAGAGACGGAGAGAGGAAAACACAACAAGGGTGACATTTTGAAAGTCTGAGAGCACTGGCCTCCTGTAGGCTTAGGCTGTCATGTGACTTTGACACAGTGGGCAGGCTCACTCTGAGGCCCTCTGCTGCCCTCTAGTGGAAAGAGGTGTCACACAGGTCTGAGGAACAATTCAGTGACTTCTGGAATCTCTGAGCCATGCAGTAAAACAATTAACACTAGTCTGGATGGTAATGGGTCACTTCTGAAAGGACTTCTGTTTGTCAGAATAGACACAAGTACGCAGTGATTTAGGGGCCCTCTGCTAGTTACTCCACATTACTCTGTGTGACTTCAAAACCATCATCCTGTCATTTCTAGTCTATGGTCAAAGTCATCGCTTTAACTTCTTCCTGACTTGGCAGCAGCATCAATTAACAGCTTGTTGAAATCCATCTCTTTATAGGTCAGAACATGGAGGCTATTTCTGTCTGTTCCCTGGCGTGCCGAACGAGTGAAATCTGATCCCTCTGGCTGCTTCTCAAACAGCACCCTACTCCCTATATAGTGCACTACCTCTGACCGGCACCCAATGGGCCCTGGTCAAAAGTGGTGCACCGTATAGGGACTAGGGTGCCATTTGGGACAGGTTGGTTGAGTGGTGAGGAAGGACAGCTCCAGGCTCCAGAGCAGGCCCACTTCCCTCTCCTGCTAGAGAGCAGACCCCCCTCCAGAGGTCAATCCAGGGAATTACACATCTTCTACTGGACTAATCTCAGCAACCCAAAAACAAATCTCACTTGAGTGCTGGCCAAGCATCTTCATCTCCACAAGACTACGGTTTTGTTGACCCAAGGGCCTAATTGGACAGTGGCAAGCAAGTTCCAATAAACACCTGGAGTTGGACAAGCTATTAACTGTAGTGCTTTATACTTAGTGATTAGGCCTGTATGCAGATACTGTACCCTGGATAACTAAAATACAGCTTTGGTGTTTGGAGGAACCCAAAGTAGGGTCCCAAATGTGTTGTAGAATTATTGTGTAAATAGCTCAATATTTTGGAATCAACATGTGTACTGGAACCAGGAAGCATTCCATGATACATTATGTGCATATTATAATCATTCAGCCCTATCAACCTTTTCAACTATGAACCCTTGAATCACAATGGGAGTTACAGAGAATGGATAAGACCACATAACGAAGGACTTTGTACAAAGGCTATAGGTTTTAACCTCAACACAGTACAAGGTATTTCTAATGAGACAAACACACAGTCTACAAGACAATTGAAGAGGAAATACAAAACATTTTTAATAAAGTTTTATTAATTCAGAGTGAAAAAACAAACAAAAACACAAGTCTCCTTTTCGAGAGGGATTGTTTTGGCAAAATGGCATCTTCATTCCAGAAACAATACGCCATATTCTATACAGCCAGGGAGTCTGGTCCATGCTACCTGGGGATGAGTGTCAGTGTCTGATTTTGACATGAGAAATATTTGTGTTGAGATGATGGCTATGGTTGAATACTTCTAAAATGCACCCTTCCACCCTCCCTTCCACCCTCCCTCGAAATATTCACTTATCTGACAACTGGGTGGGTGAAAACAGCTCAGAGTGACATCGCTAAACTCCATTCGTCAAACCACATTTCTCAGGAATTATACGCAATTTTGTATACAAAAAAAAGTAGCTTAGAAAGACACAGTTATGTCAGAACAGCGTTTACTCCAAGGGGGAGGAAGGATGGATGCATTCTCAGAGTATTACCCAGGCCCAGTGACTGACAAACCTTTACTTGAGCAATAAAGGCCCGAGGGGGTGTGATATAAGGCCAATATACCACGGCTAAGGGCTGTTGTTAGGCACAATGCAACACGGCCCTTAGCAGTGGTATATTGGCCATATATCACAAACCCCTGAGGTGCCTTATTGCTATTATAAACTGGTTACCAACATAATTAGAGCAGTAAAAAATACATGTTTTGTCATACCCATGGTACACGGTCTGATATACCACGGCTGTCAGCCAATCAGCATTCAGGGCTCAAACCACCCAGTTTATAATCATCAATAGAACACTGGAATAAAGACTCAAGGAGAAATGTAGAAGGCTGAATACAAACTGCAAAAACGTGTTAAAAAGAACAAAACTACACACACACACACACACACACACACACATACATACATACATACATACATACATACATACAGGCACATGGGCGTTGAATTAAAAATGTTTACAGCAACACTGAAAAAAGACATGGTGTGAATACTGGCTTACTGATGTGGTGTGACACTGACGCAAAGACCATGCTGTCACTACTACTGTAGTAAATCTGTAGCCTCCCCCAGGCCCTCCCGAGACACTCCATTTCCACACTTAGCCATGCAAAATGCCATGAAGGCGAGAACATCCACATCGTAGGGACACAAAGCTACCTGCCTGCACAGACAGACCAAGCTCCAACTATGAACGACTGGCCTCGTCGTTTACTGGAAAAACACAGCAGCCCAGATGTGAAGGGAGAGGAAGGCTGCATTCTAAATGGCATCAAAATCCCTTTGTAGTGCACTACTTTAGAACCAGGGCCCATAGGACTCTGGTCAAAGGTCACTATAGAGGGAATAGGGTGCCATTTGGGACGTCACATAATAAATCACACAAAGGTCATGATGATGATTTCACAAAACATGACAGTAAATGTACAGCATCTCCAAAACAGCGTAAGTCAACAGTTAATATGGAGCTGGTGGAGTAAAGACAACCCTCTGACCCAGGAGGTCAAACACAACAATCACAAACGTCCGTCCTTACATGCCAAAGCAGCTTTGCATTAAAACCCTGGTGCCATATGTACCAAGCATCTCTACTCTGACAGTAGATGGCTGATCTAGGATCAGTTTGAGTATTGTAGAGCGTAATGAGTAGGATTACATTGGGACCTGATCCTAGATCAGCCCTCCTACTCAGATGTTTGATACATATGGCCTCTGTTCACATTCCTCTCTTTGTTCAAGTCATAAAAACAAACCAAAAATGGTGAACACTTGTAAATATGAACCAACTGACGATGAAGAGTTGGAGCAGAGAAGAACAGCCTTCCTCTACAGTAGTCAACACGAGAGTCCAACTTCTGTCATATTTACACAGCTATATCATCTCTGCTTCCCAAATGGCACCCTATTGTCTTCTTGGTGCAGTACATTGGACTGGGGTCTGGTCAATCTTAGTGCACTATATAAAGAATAGGGGCCCCATTTACATACAGTAGTCTGATGGAGGTGGTGGTGGTGGGGGGGCTATGTCAGAATAGTGTGAATAACAGAAGCCATATTGTTCAGGGAGGAATCCTAACCAGTCTAACTGGCAGTAGAGGCAGAATCCGGATTTGACTTCTACAGGTAACCAAAAGTAAGGCATGTGATATCAGAAATGTCTAAATGTGATCGGCAATCTAAAATAGTCATAATTATAAATACAGTTTATACAGGTTTTATACACATTTTGATATAGCCTCTATAATATATGTAAACAGACTATAAAATGTCAAAATTGTTGTTGTTGTTGTTTTCTTGGAAAACTGACTGCCACTATGATACAATAATCAATAACTAACTTATTGCATTTACAACTAGGCGAAGTCCAACCAGCCAATGAATGGGATTGTTGGAATGGAATGTTGGCATATTGACAGTTAATTGGACAAATGAATTGAATCGTTCCTCTAAAAGCTGCCCGGTTAGCTAGCTAACAAACACACACTGTAGACAAATTCCCCCAATTCATTATTTTACACATTATCTTATCACAGCACTGGCTAACCATGGTTGAGCAACTCCCTGACCAAAATGGCCGACAGCCTGTATACCATCATAAGAAGGTTCATATCCATTCTAGTATTCTAATTCTATGGGCTGAAGCACATGAAAGATATATGGTACAGGATAAACGTAGCTCTCCAATCACAGTAGTTTATCAACTCCTGTACAATGGAACATGCATTCTTCGGTTCTGACTGAGGAGAAGCAATATTGCCACCACACACACATGCTTACGCAGACACACACAAACTGATCAGCCGTAAGGTAGGTAGGAGCTCTGACCGTGTGAACCACCAGTAGGTATCTGTGTGGTTCTCTGATCTATAGGCCACACCCCCCCTCTCTCCCTCTACAACCCTGCATGGACATGGTGTCTGTCTATCCTGTCCACTGACCATGCCCCTAACCTGGGCCCACTCTCCCCTCTTATGGATGGGTGCTTCTCCGTATGTTAAAATGCACAGGGAAAGTGTCGTCTATCCTTTCTTTCTCTTCCATCTCTCCCAACATGCACCTCTTCCTCTGTGGTCCGGGGTTCTGACAGGAGAAGAGGGCGGGACTCCCCCCTGGGTGGCAGGGCTAGCATTACTTCTTCCCCAGCCCATTGGTGGATTTGTTCTTCCCTGAGCTCCGCCCACGCTGCCTGGTGGGAGGAGCCTCACCCTCAGAATGCAGTTCTCCTGCAAGGTTTAAGTTTAGGATTAAGTTTAGATAAGGTTTAAGTTTAGGATTAGGTTCAGGTTTATTATAACATATTGGTACATATCTAGAAAACACATCAAATGTGATGTCATACAATATAAAACAGTAAAAAGATATGGTGTGCGTCCTAAATGGCACCCTATTGCCTATACAGTGCACTAATTTTGACCAGAGCCCTATGGGTAGTGTGCATTGTAGAGGATGCCATTTGAGACACAACCAAGATGTCTAAATATACAGACAGTGCACCATCAAAGTCATACACAACAAATAGACATAGCCAAAGAACAGAGTGAGAGAGGGAAAGATTCTCATTGTTTTAATGTTCATATTGTGTCTGTGTTGAACAATTCGCAAAGACATCTCTAATGGACGACACATTTTGATGGTTGAACATAGTTGAAAGTAGAGGTGTGTTTCCATTGGATAAGAGGCAAGTTCCCCAATCAAACCACTAGAGGTCAGACCACTACCTAACTATATTTACAGTAAACCCTCCCAGTCAACCACTAGGTCAGACCACTACCTAACTATATTTACAGTAAACTCTCACAGTCAACCACTAGGTCAGACCACTACCTAACTGTTTTACAGTAAACCCTCCCAGTCAACCACTAGGTCAGACCACTACCTAACTGTATTTACAGTAAACTCTCCCAGTCAACCACTAGGTCAGACCACTACCTAACTATATTACAGTAAACTCTCCCAGTCAACCACTAGAAGTCAGACCACTACCTAACTATATTACAGTAAACTCTCCCAGTCAACCACTAGAGGTCAGACCACTACCTAACTATATTTACAGTAAACTCTCCCAGTCAACCACTAGAGGTCAGACCACTGCCTAGCTATATTTACAGTAAACTCTCCCAGTCTCAGATTGGATGAAACTCAAGTTACCCAACAATGGGAGGCATAAATAACTAAAAATGGCATATTACATACGAAACCCATTAATAATGACCTGCATGTGTTTAACCCTAGCGGATGAATAGAGACACCATAGTTACCTTGTTCTGTTTAACCCTAGAGGATGAATAGAGACCATAGTTACCTTGTTCTGTTTAACCCCTAGAGGATGAATAGACACCATAGTTACCTTGTTCTGTTTACCCCTAGAGGATGAATAGAGACCATAGTTACCTTGTTCTGTTTAACCCCTAGAGGATGAATAGACACCATAGTTACCTTGTTCTGTTTACCCCTAGAGGATGAATAGACACCATAGTTACCTTGTTCTGTTTAACCCCTAGAGGATGAATAGAGACACCATATTTACCTTGTTCTGTTTAACCCCTAGAGGATGAATAGAGACACCATAGTTACCTCTCCCTTGTTCTGTTTACCCCTAGAGGATGAATAGACACACCATAGTTACCTTGTTCTGTTTACCCCTAGAGGATGAATAGAGACACCATAGTTACCTTGTTCTGTTTAACCCTAGAGGATGAATAGAGACACCATAGTTACCTTGTTCTGTTTACCCCTAGAGGATGAATAGACACCATAGTTACCTTGTTCTGTTTAACCCTAGAGGATGAATAGACACCATAGTTACTTTGTTCTGTTTAACCCTAGAGGATGAATAGAGACACCATAGTTACCTTGTTCTGTTTAACCCTAGAGGATGAATAGAGACACCATAGTTACCTTGTTCTGTTTAACCCTAGAGGATGAATAGAGACACCATAGTTACCTTGTTCTGTTTACCCCTAGAGGATGAATAGACACCATAGTTACCTTGTTCTGTTTACCCCTAGAGGATGAATAGACACCATAGTTACCTTGTTCTGTTTACCCCTAGAGGATGAATAGAGACCATAGTTCCCTTGTTCTGTTTAACCCTAGAGGATGAATAGAGACACCATAGTTACCTTGTTCTGTTTACCCCTAGAGGATGAATAGACACCATAGTTACCTTGTTCTGTTTACCCCTAGAGGATGAATAGAGACCATAGTTCCCTTGTTCTGTTTAACCCTAGAGGATGAATAGAGACACCATAGTTACCTCTCCCTTGTTCTGTTTAACCCTATCGGATGAATAGAGACACCATAGTTACCTTTCCCTTGTTCTGTTTACCCCTAGAGGATGAATAGAGACACCATAGTTACCTTGTTCTGTTTAACCCTAGAGGATGAATAGACACCATAGTTACCTTTCCCTTGTTCTGTTTAACCCTAGAGGATGAATAGACACCATAGTTACCTTGTTCCGTTTAACCCTAGAGGATGAATAGAGACCATAGTTACCTTGTTCTGTTTACCCCTAGAGGATGAATAGACATCATAGTTACCTTTCCCTTGTTCTGTTTAACCCTAGAGGATGAATAGACACCATAGTTACCTTGTTCCGTTTACCCCTAGAGGATGAATAGACACCATAGTTACCTTGTTCTGTTTACCCCTAGAGGATGAATAGAGACACCATAGTTACCTTGTTCTGTTTAACCCTAGAGGATGAATAGAGACACCTAGTTACCTTGTTCTGTTTAACCCTAGAGGATGAATAGAGACACCATAGTTACCTTGTTCTGTTTAACCCTAGAGGATGAATAGAGACACCATAGTTACCTTGTTCTGTTTAACCCTAGTGGATGAATAGAGACACCATAGTTACCTTGTTCTGTTTACCCCTAGAGGATGAATAGAGACCATAGTTCCCTTGTTCTGTTTACCCCTAGAGGATGAATAGACACCATAGTTACCTTGTTCTGTTTACCCCTAGAGGATGAATAGACAACATAGTTACCTTGTTCTGTTTAACCCTAGAGGATGAATAGACACCATAGTTACCTTGTTCTGTTTACCCCTAGAGGATGAATAGAGACACCATAGTTACCTTGTTCTGTTTAACCCTAGAGGATGAATAGAGACACCTAGTTACCTTGTTCTGTTTAACCCTAGAGGATGAATAGAGACACCATAGTTACCTTGTTCTGTTTAACCCTAGAGGATGAATAGAGACACCATAGTTACCTTGTTCTGTTTAACCCTAGTGGATGAATAGAGACACCATAGTTACCTTGTTCTGTTTACCCCTAGAGGATGAATAGAGACCATAGTTCCCTTGTTCTGTTTACCCCTAGAGGATGAATAGACACCATAGTTACCTTGTTCTGTTTACCCCTAGAGGATGAATAGACAACATAGTTACCTTGTTCTGTTTAACCCTAGAGGATGAATAGACACCATAGTTGCCTTGTTCTGTTTACCCCTAGAGGATGAATAGACACCATAGTTACCTTGTTCTGTTTACCCCTAGAGGATGAATAGACACCATAGTTACATTTCCCTTGTTCTGTTTAACCCTAGAGGATGAATAGACACCATATTTACCTTGTTCTGTTTAACCCTAGAGGATGAATATAGACACCATAGTTACCTTGTTCTGTTTACCCCTAGAGGATGAATAGTCACCATAGTTCCCTTGTTCTGTTTACCCCCTAGAGGATGAATAGTCACCATAGTTCCCTTGTTCTGTTTAACCCTAGAGGATGAATAGAGACACCATAGTTACCTTGTTCTGTTTAACCCTAGAGGATGAATAGAGACACCATAGTTACCTTCTGTTTACCCCTAGAGGATGAATAGAGACACCATAGTTACCTTGTTCTGTTTACCCCTAGAGGATGAATAGAGACACCATAGTTACCTTGTTCTGTTTACCCCTAGAGGATGAATAGAGACCATAGTTCCCTTGTTCTGTTTAACCCTAGAGGATGAACAGTCACCATAGTTACCTTGTTCTGTTTAACCCTAGAGGATGAATAGACACCATAGTTACCTTTCCCTTGTTCTGACACAAAGTCCTCATTGTAGTTGCTGTCCTCACATTCAGAGTAGCTCTGTAAAACACAGGAGGGGTCAGAACAGACATGTCACTGACATAGGGCTGAGAGAACGCTACACAGCCAACAGCCAGCTGATCCAGCCACAGGCAGGAGTCCTAAATGGCATCCTCCCCCCCTATACTGTATAGTGCACTAGAGTCCTGGTGAAAAGTAGTGCACTAGGCTATATAGGGAGTAGGGTGCCATTTGGGACAAAGTCATTGGCGTGAATACAAGGTTAATGATCTACAGATGAAAAGCTGTGACATCCTGTCATGTTCTTTATAGATGAACCACAAGGTCAGATGAACCACAAGGTCATATTCCCTGAAGACTAAACTACACAGTGAGTCAGCTAGTTTATGTTGGAACTCTAAAATCACAGGTGTGGAAACTGCCATTCACAGCACGGTAAAAATGAGGGTTAAACAACATTCTACACAAATCATGGTTTCTGTAGAAAAGCTTTCCAGTTGGCTATGAGTACTTCTCAGAGAACTCTCTCAAACCCTCACTCAGAGAACTCTCTCTCAAACCCTCACTCAGAGAACTCCCTCAAACCCTCACTCTGGCCCTGGGACTTTAGGCGGCAGCAAACTTGGCTAGGCAAACTGAACGAGTGAGCTCGCATACTCCCTTAAAAAGACCTTCGCTTGAAAAACAGCAATACTACTGTTTGTCCATGTTGAGATGCTGTAGCCAGATGCTTCAAAATAGTCTGAATTAACCTAAGATAACTCAAGAAATCTGTAATTAATTTAGACATTTTTGCAGTGACTTTAGTCGCTCAATTAAGCAAACTAAATGAGACGCACAAATATCAACCCCGCCAACAAAAAATAAAATGCTAACCTCCCCTGTTATTGTAATGGTGAGAGGTTAGCATGTCTTGGGGGTATGATATAAAATGCTAACCTCCCCTGTTATTGTAATGGTGAGAGGTTAGCATGTCTTGGGGGTATGCTATAAAATGCTAACCTCCCCTGTTATTGTAATGGTGAGAGGTTAGCATGTCTTGGGGGTATGATATAAAATGCTAACCTCCCCTGTTATTGTAATGTGAGAGGTTAGCATGTCTTGGGGGTATGATATAAAATGCTAACCCCCCCTGTTATTGTAATGGTGAGAGGTTAGCATGTCTTGGGGGTATGATATAAAATTCTAACCTCCCCTGTTATTGTAATGGTGAGAGGTTAGCATGTCTTGGGGGTATGATATAAAATGCTAAGCTCCCCTGTTATTGTAATGGTGAGAGGTTAGCATGTCTTGGGGGTATGATATAAAATGCTAAGCTCCCCTGTTATTGTAATGGTGAGAGGTTAGCATGTCTTGGGGGTATGATATAAAATGCTAAGCTCCCCTGTTATTGTAATGGTGAGAGGTTAGCATGTCTTGGGGGTATGATATAAAATGCTAAGCTCCCCTGTTATTGTAATGGTGAGAGGTTAGCATGTCTTGGGGGTATGATATAAAATGCTAAGCTCCCCTGTTATTGTAATGGTGAGAGGTTAGCATGTCTTGGGGGTATGATATAAAATGCTAAGCTCCCCTGTTATTGTAATGGTGAGAGGTTAGCATGTCTTGGGGGTATGATATAAAATGCTAACCTCCGCTGTTATTGTAATGGTGAGAGGTTAGCATGTCTTGGGGGTATGCTATAAAATGCTAACCTCCCCTGTTATTGTAATGGTGAGAGGTTAGCATGTCTTGGGGGTATGATATAAAATGCTAACCTACCCTGTTATTGTAATGGTGAGAGGTTAGCATGTCTTGGGGGTATGATATAAAATGCTAACCTCACCTGTTATTGTAATGGTGAGAGGTTAGCATGTCTTGGGGGTATGATATGAAATGCTAACCAAGACATGCTAACCTCTCACCATTACAATAACAGGGGAGGTTAGCATTTTATATCACACCCCCAAGACATGCTAACCTCCCCTGTTATTGTAATGGTGAGAGGTTAGCATGTCTTGGGGCTATGATATGAAATGCTAACCTCGCCTGTTATTGTAATGGTGAGAGGTTAGCATGTCTTGGTGGTATGATATTTTTGGTCATTGCATGCTATGAATATGGGACCAAATGCTAAACCTTTGATTATTTTAATACACAAGTTAATGGGGGGGGGGGCGCTATGTACAAAAAGTGCTGTACCTATTAAACGATTCACCCGATACAGATGAAAATGCCCTCAAATTAAAGCTGACAGTCTGCACTTTAACCTCATGGCTGACAGTCGGCACTTTAACCTCATGGCTGACAGTCCGGCACTTTAACCTCATGGCTGACAGTCCGGCACTTTAACCTCATGGCTGACAGTCGGCACTTTAACCTCATGGCTGACAGTCGGCACTTCAACCTCATAGCTGACAGTAGAAGACACTACTAGTGCCTGTCATGACCTGGGATAGTCACAGTTCCAGGGACATGTGTTCTAAATGACCTGGAATAGTCACAGTTCCAGGGACATGTGTTCTAAATGACCTGGGATAGTCACAGTTCCGGGGACATGTGTTCTAAATGACCTGGGATAGTCACAGTTCCGGGGACATGTGTTCTAAATGACCTGGAATAGTCACAGTTCCAGGGACATGTGTTCTAAACGACCTGGAATAGTCACAGTTCCAGGGACATGTGTTCTAAACGACCTGGGATAGTCACAGTTCCAGTGACCTGGGTGATGAATAAAGGTGCATGTATATGGAGAATGGTTGCAGCAGGACCATCCTGTAGTCAACGAGGTGTAGTTCATATCTAGCCAGGTATGTCAGCATACCTTCTCTTTGGGGCCGTAGATCTCTGCATACCACACCATCCCATACAGACACAGGAATGTGATCAAGGCCTGGGAGGACAGGAGACAGAGTTAAGGCCACAGTCAGTTCAAGGTCACGTTTCAGCTTTATTGTCCTTGAAACAATAGTCAAAACATAAAATACAAAAATATACATAGATCTATGAATACAATGAAATGAAAACAATGAAATGAATACACCAACATCAAGTAGTCCCTCATATAGCCAACATGTCAGCCACAAAATGAAAGGCCTTTTAGCTGTAAACACATTGACATTCCATAGATAAAGCAGTACTAGGACAACTACAGCCCTGGTACGTTATCCTGTCACCATCTAATACTAGGACAACTACAGCCCTGGTACGTTATCCTGTCACCATCTAATACTAGGACAACTACAGCCCTGGTACGTTATCCTGTCACCATCTAATACTAGGCCAACTACAGCCCTGGTACATTATCCTGTCATCATCTAATACTAGGACAACTACAGCCCTGGTAGGTTATCCTGTCACCATCTAATACTAGGACAACTACAGCCCTGGTAGGTTATCCTGTCACCATCTAATACCAAATACTAGGACAACTACAGCCCTGGTAGGTTATCCTGTCATCATCTAATACTAGGACAACTACAGCCCTGGTACGTTATCCTGTCACCATCTAATACTAGGACAACTACAGCCCTGGTACGTTATCCTGTCACCATCTAATACTAGGACAACTACAGCCCTGGTACGTTATCCTGTCACCATCTAATACTAGGACAACTACAGCCCTGGTACGTTATCCTGTCACCATCTAATACTAGGACAACTACAGCCCTGGTACGTTATCCTGTCACCATCTAATACTAGGACAACTACAGCCCTGGTACGTTATCCTGTCATCATCTAATACTAGGACAACTACAGCCCTGGTACGTTATCCTGTCACCATCTAATACTAGGACAACTACAGCCCTGGTACGTTATCCTGTCACCATCTAATACTAGGACAACTACAGCCCTGGTACGTTATCCTGTCACCATCTAATACTAGGACAACTACAGCCCTGGTACGTTATCCTGTCATCATCTAATACTAGGACAACTACAGCCCTGGTAGGTTATCCTGTCATCATCTAATACCAAATACTAGGACAACTACAGCCCTGGTACGTTATCCTGTCACCATCTAATACTAGGACAACTACAGCCCTGGTACGTTATCCTGTCATCATCTAATACTAGGACAACTACAGCCCTGGTACATTATCCTGTCATCATCTAATACTAGGACAACTACAGCCCTGGTACGTTATCCTGTCATCACCTAATACTAGGACAACTACAGCCCTGGTAGGTTATCCTGTCATCATCTAATACTAGGACAACTACAGCCCTGGTACATTATCCTGTCACCATCTAATACTAGGACAACTACAGCCCTGGTACGTTATCCTGTCACCATCTAATACTAGGACAACTACAGCCCTGGTACGTTGGTCCAACAGTCACATGATCTTAACGATGACCAAGCTATTTATGGTACATTAACTATGACAAAAAACAGACTGGTCTGCTAACATAAATAGTGATATGTACTTTTAGAGACCTGAACAACTGTTTGGAGACTAGTTTTACTATGTACATAAACAAACCACTTGAACATGACAGCTGTGTGGAGACTGGTATGTTTATGTACACAGTAATACTACTTGAACATGACAGCTGTGTGGAGACTGGTATGTTTATGTACACAGTAATACTACTTGAACATGACAGCTGTGTGGAGACTGGTATGTTTATGTGCACAGTAATACTACTTGAACATGACAGCTGTGTGGAGACTGGTATGTTTATGTGCACAGTAATACTACTTGAACATGACAGCTGTGTGGAGACTGGTATGTTTATGTACACAGTAATACTACTTGAACATGACAGCTGTGTGGAGACTGGTATGTTTATGTGCACAGTAATACTACTTGAACATGACAGCTGTGTGGAGACTGGTATGTTTATTTACACAGTAATACTACTTGAACATGACAGCTGTGTGGAGACTGGTATGTTTATGTACACAGTAATACTACTTGAACATGACAGCTGTGTGGAGACCATTCTTACCACACACACCAGCCACAGCAGCACATAGAGGACCTGGGTCTTGGAGAACAGCTCCATTCCAAACTTTACACACGCCAAGGCCTCCAGGAACGCTATGGCCCTGTGATGTCAACAGAGATCCACACACACACACAGACGTCACACACTACAGCTAAGGCTGCTGGGTAATCAGACAGCTATAGCTGTGTCCCAAATGGCTCCCTATTCCCTCCATGGTGGATAACCTGGTCTAAAGTAGTGCACTATAAAGGGAATAGGGTAGCTGTTGGGATGCACCCTATGACACCTGTCACCAGGCTGGGTGGTGACATGACAGAGTGAGGGAGAGGAGGGTGAGGGGTGAGCGAGGCAGAGAGGTTAGCTGAGGCCCATAGAAACATGAAACCAGTCCATCTACATGGTCAGATGTTAACATTGCCAACAGCCTTTACTCTAGTGGGAGCTGGAGGGAATAAGCAACATATTCAGACCCCTGCTAAGCGCTAACCAAAATAAACAGACTGACAACAGTACACATGCCACATGCACAATGCAAACATGGATAGACAGAATATTAATGGAATATAATGGGGGGGGTTATAAAATCACATTTCACAAATGTTGTCTACGAAAGTTTCTAAGATCCCTTATTACCCTGAACATGGGAACCACTAGAATACACACAGAGGGTAGAGCGTACGACCCCTTATTACCCTGAACATGGGAACCACTAGAATACACACAGAGGGTAGAGCGTACGACCCCTTATTACCCTGAACATGGGAACCACTAGAATACACCCAGAGGGTAGAGCGTACGACCCCTTATTACCCTGAACATGGGAATCACTAGAATACACAGAGGGTAGAGCGTACAACCCCTTATTACCCTGAACATGGGAACCACTAGAATACACACAGAGGGTAGAGCGTACGACCCAGTACATCACTGGGGCCAAGCTTCCTGCCATCCAGGACCTTTATACTAGGCGTTGTCAGAGGAAGGCCCCAAAAGCATTTCACAGTAAAGTCAACACTTGTTGTATTCAGCATTTCACGGTAAGGTTGTTGTATTCGGTGCATGTGCCAAATAAAGTTTGATTTGATTGAGAGAAGTGTATGTATATCTAATCATAAATAACAGTCAGAATACACACTGACTTAGTGATTCCAGTATTATAGAGTATTCTACCCTACACACTCCTACCCCATGTGTCTTAGTAATGACTTTCATACGGCCAGTCTTTAATACTCAGGGTTTAGCTGGGGGACAACGGAGGCCATTGTTCTGTAGTGCTTCACTGCCAGACTGTCTGTGTGTGTGTGTGTGACTGTGTGTGTACAGCCCTAACCAGCTAGTTTCTCAGTCCTACACGCTGTAGAAGGTCCGTTAACACTAGCCTCCATCTCCCATGTCTTCACCCTAACCAGCTAGTTTCTCAGTCCTCCACGCTGTAGAAGGTCCGTTAACACTAGCCTCCATCTCCCATGTCTTCACCTTCACACTGCTACAGTTTACATACAAACACACAGCCCAACGGTACAAACACACAGCCCAACGGTACAAACACACAGCCCAACGGTACAAACACACAGCCCAACGGTACAAACACACAGCCCAACGGTACAAATACACGGCCCAACGGTACAACTACACAGCCCAACGGTAGAAACCACACCGTCAAAGAGCTCTGTTCAGTTGTTGACTGAAGGTAAATCATCGACCTGACGGCTGGCTACTGCAGTAAATGTGTATTGTAGTTTAATGGTGTAGATGGCAGACAGCAGAGTAAACAGCTGTATCTCCTCAGACATCTACTGTCGTCATGGTAGTAGCTAATGAAATAACACTCACCCAAACACCCAGCACTGTGTCCCAACACGCTTACACTGTGTGTCTGTGAGGTAGGCATAGTACTGCCTGAAAAACACGGAGAAAACACCACCACAGGTCAGGACAAACACAGGATGTGAAGGCAGACATGTGAACCAGTTTACCACAGACAGAGAGCTGACCTCTCATAGCCATTAACTCTAGACATGTTGGACAAACACTGACGGTCTGACTGAGGAGTTTTCTGAAGACTGGTGCAGAAGGGGTGCAAATTGGGAGAGAAGGGGGAACAGAGGACAGAGAGGGGGTGACAGAGGAGAGAGAGGGAAGGGAACAGAGGAGAGAGGGAACAGAGGAGAGAGGGGGGGAGAACAGAGGAGAGAGTGGGGGAGAACAGAGGAGAGAGGGGGGACAGAGGAGAGAGGGGGGGACAGAGGAGAGAGGGGGAAGGGAACAGAGGAGAGAGGGGGAAGGGAACAGAGGAGAGAGGGGGAAGGGAACAGAGGAGAGGGGGGGAGAACAGAGGAGAGAGGGGGGAGAACAGAGGAGAGAGGGGGGGAGAACAGAGGAGAGAGGGGGGGAGAACAGAGGAGAGAGGGGGGAGAACAGAGGAGAGGGGGGGGGGAACAGAGGAGAGGGGGGGAACAGAGGAGAGAGGGGGGAGAACAGAGGAGAGAGGGGGGGAGAACAGAGGAGAGAGGGGGGAGAACAGAGGAGAGAGGGGGGAGAACAGAGGAGAGAGGGGGGGAGAACAGAGGAGAGAGGGGGGGAGAACAGAGGAGAGAGTCGGGGGAGAACAGAGGAGAGAGTCGGGGGAGGACAGAGGAGAGGAGGAGAGAGGGGGGAGGACAGAGGAGAGGAGAACAGAGGGGGGGAGAACAGAGGAGAGAGTCGGGGGAGAACAGAGGAGAGAGTCGGGGGAGAACAGAGGAGAGAGTCGGGGGAGAACAGAGGAGAGAGTCGGGGGAGAACAGAGGAGAGAGTCGGGGGAGAACAGAGGAGAGAGTCGGGGGAGAACAGAGGAGAGAGTCGGGGGAGAACAGAGGAGAGAGTCGGGGGAGAACAGAGGAGAGAGTCGGGGGAGAACAGAGGAGAGAGTCGGGGGAGAACAGAGGAGAGAGTCGGGGGAGAACAGAGGAGAGAGTCGGGGGAGAACAGAGGAGAGAGTCGGGGAGAACAGAGGAGAGAGTCGGGGAGAACAGAGGAGAGAGTCGGGGAGAACAGAGGAGAGAGGGGGGGAGAGATCAGCCCAGGTGAGGGGTGAGGTTCCTACCTCACGGTGGGAGCTGTGATGATGCCGATGAAGAGGATCCGACACCAGCTGAGGGCGTGGCACGCCGGGAACACAAATATGTGCTTCAGGAAGAATGTGTTCAACTCTGTCAGCTATGGAGAAACAGAGAGAGTTATCACAGACACCATCACAAAGCCACCCCCTACACAGGGCACTACAGAGGGCTCTAATCACACTGAATACAGCTACTAATTATTTGATTTTTTTGTAATTTAACTAGGGAAGTCAGTTAAGAACAAATTCATATTTACAATGACGGCCTAGGAACATTGGGTTAACTGCCTGTTCAGGGGCAGAATGACAGATGTTTACCTTGTCAGCTCTGGGATTTGATCTAGCAACCTTTTGGTTACTGGCCCAATGCTCTAACAACCAGGCTACCTGCCACCTCAACTAACTCCTCCCTCTCGCTCTACCTCCCAAATGAGGAAGTAGAATACATAGCCTAGCTATGCAATACAGTGAACCTGAACCATGTCAACATTTGGACCCACTCACAGTTTGACCCTGCACTTCTCATCATCCACAGTACAGCATAATGAAGAGACTGGAACCAGACTGTCTCAACACGCTGTCATTTGGCTCTGAGCCTGTGTGTGTGTGTGTGTGTGTGTGTGTCTCAGTGTAGAGATAGGCTCAGGGCCAAATAAGACTGTCTAGAGGCCCTCTGGATAGAAAGCAGCTAAACTGTAGCTACTACTGAGGACTCTCTCTCTCTACCTTCACTCTCCCCTTCTCCCTACTCACCCACCCCTCCACTCTCACCCCCCACCCCTCTTCAAGCTCCTCTCAAAGAGTGGGTAATTACTATTTCAAGCCCCCAGAGTGTTGGGAACGGGAGACAGAGGGAGAGGGAGGGAGGGAGGGGAGAGACTAGTCCATTTCAAGAGAAGCTGCTCAGCTTTTCATCGCCATGGCAGCCAGTATTGAGGATAAGGGGGGGTGAAGGAGTATTGGCAGCTATGGTGGGCTCTCTGGCTGGGACCTGGTTTTGCCACAGTGTTCCCTAATGAATATGACCCTGGGTTAATGATGGAAAGCACTGGAACTTATTGAAGTTCACCATCTTTCCATCCACCCCACGGTGTGGTGGGGCGCTGTCCCCCGTCCAGAAACTGTCCAACCAGTCACATGTCATCCGGCTAGTTTCTCACTCTTTAAGTAATGAGATTTCAATAAGAACACACCAGGCAGAATCCACATAAACACTCCCATCTATACACTCCCATCTATACAGTACCATCTATACAGTACAGTACCATCTATACAGTACCATCTATACAGTACAGTACCATCTATACAGTACCATCTATACAGTACCATCTATACAGTACAGTACCATCTATACAGTACCATCTATACAGTACCGTATCATCTATACAGTACCATCTATACAGTACCGTATCATCTATACAGTACCGTATCTATACAGTAGTACATTCTATACAGTACAGTATCTATACAGTAGTACAGTATCTATACAGTAGTACCATCTATACAGTACCATCATACAGTACCATCTATACAGTGCCATCTATACAGTAGTACCATCTATACAGTACAGTACCATCTATACAGTACCATCTATACAGTACAGTACCATATATACAGTACCATCTATACAGTACAGTACCATCTATACAGTACCATCTATACAGTACAGTACCATCTATACAGTACCATCTATACAGTACAGTACCATCTATACAGTACCATCTATACAGTACAGTACCATCTATACAGTACCATCTATACAGTACCATCTATACAGTACCATCTATACAGTACCATCTATACAGTACAGTATCATCTATACCGTACCATCTATACAGTACAGTACCATCTATACAGTACCATCTATACAGTACCGTACCATCTATACAGTACCGTACCATCTATACAGTACCATCTATACAGTACAGTATCATCTTTACCGTACCATCTATACAGTACAGTATCATCTTTACCGTACCATCTATACAGTACAGTATCATCTTTACCGTACCATCTATACAGTACAGTATCATCTTTACCGTACAGTATCATCTATACAGTACCATCTATACCGTACCGTACCATCTATACAGTACCGTGCCATCTATACAGTACCGTGCCATCTATACAGTACAGTACCATCTATACAGTACAGTACCATCTATACAGTACCATCTATACAGTACAGTACCATCTATACAGTACAGTATCATCTATACAGTACCATCTATACCGTACCGTACCATCTATACAGTACCGTGCCATCTATACAGTACCGTGCCATCTATACAGTACCGTGCCAACTATACAGTACCATCTATACAGTACCATCTATACAGTACCATCTACACAATACAGTACCATCTATACAGTACATCATCATCTATACAGTACCATCTATACCGTACCATCTATACCGTACCATCTATACAGCACAGTATCATCTATACCGTACCATCTATACAGTACCATCTATACAGTACAGTACCATCTATACAGTACCATCTATACAGTACAGTATCATCTATACAGTACCATCTATACAGTACCATCTATACAGTACAGTACCATCTATACAGTACCATCTATACCGTACCGTACCATCTATACAGTACCGTGCCATCTATACAGTACCGTGCCATCTATACAGTACCGTGCCAACTATACAGTACCATCTATACAGTACCATCTATACAGTACCATCTACACAATACAGTACCATCTATACAGTACATCATCATCTATACAGTACCATCTATACCGTACCATCTATACCGTACCATCTATACAGCACAGTATCATCTATACCGTACCATCTATACAGTACCATCTATACAGTACAGTACCATCTATACAGTACCATCTATACAGTACAGTATCATCTATACAGTACCATCTATACAGTACCATCTATACAGTACAGTACCATCTATACAGTACCATCTATACAGTACCATCTATACAGCACAGTATCATCTATACAGTACAGTACCATCTATACAGTACCATCTATACAGTACCATCTATACAGTACCATCTATACAGTACCATCTATACAGTACCATCTAAACAGCACAGTATCATCTATACAGTACCATCTATACAGTACCATCTATACAGTACCATCTATACAGTATCATCTATACAGTACCAGTACAGTACCATCTATACAGTACCAACTATACAGTACATTATCATCTATACCGTACCATCTATACAGTACAGTATCATCTATACAGTACCATCTATACAGTACCATCTATACAGTACCATCTATACAGTACCATCTATACAGTACCAGTACAGTACCATCTATACAGTACCATCTATACAGTACATTATCATCTATACCGTACCATCTATACAGTACAGTATCATCTATACAGTACCAGTACAGTACCATCTATACAGTACCATCTATACAGTACCATCTATACAGTACCATCTATACAGTACCATCTATACAGTACCAGTACAGTACCATCTATACAGTACCATCTATACAGTACAGTACCATCTATACAGTACAGTACCATCTATACAGTACAGTACCATCTATACAGTACAGTACCATCTATACAGTACCATCTATACAGTACCATCTATACAGTACCATCTATACAGTACCATCTATACAGTACCATCTATACAGTACAGTACCATCTATACAGTACAGTACCATCTATACAGTACAGTACCATCTATACAGTACCATCTATACAGTACCATCTATACAGTACCATCTATACAGTACCATCTATACAGTACCAGTACAGTACCATCTATACAGTACCATCTATACAGTACCAGTACAGTACCATCTATACAGTAACATCTATACAGTACCATCTATACAGTACCAGTACAGTAACATCTATACAGTACCATCTATACAGTACCATCTATACAGTACCAGTACAGTACCATCTATACAGTACAGTATCATCTATACAGTACCAGTACAGTAACATCTATACAGTACCAGTACAGTAACATCTATACAGTACCATCTATTCAGTACCATCTATACAGTACCATCTATACAGTACCATCTATACAGTACCATCTATACAGTACAGTATCATCTATACAGTACCAGTACAGTATCATCTATACAGTACCAGTACAGTAACATCTATACAGTACCATCTATACAGTACCATCTATACAGTACCATCTATACAGTACCATCTATACAGTACCAGTACAGTACCATCTATACAGTACCATCTATACAGTACCATCTATACAGTACCATCTATACAGTACCATCTATACAGTACAGTACCATCTATACAGTACCATCTATACAGTACCATCTATACAGTACAGTACCATCTATACAGTACCATCTATACAGTACCATCTATACAGTACCATCTATACAGTACCAGTACAGTACCATCTATACAGTACCATCTATACAGTACCATCTATACAGTACCATCTATACAGTACAGTACCATCTATACAGTACCATCTATACAGTACAGTACCATCTATACAGTACCATCTATACAGTACCATCTATACAGTACCAGTACAGTACCATCTATACAGTACCATCTATACAGTACCATCTATACAGTACCATCTATACAGTACCATCTATACAGTACAGTACCATCTATACAGTACCATCTATACAGTACCAGTACAGTACCATCTATACAGTACCATCTATACAGTACCATCTATACAGTACCAGTACAGTACCATCTATACAGTACAGTACCATCTGTACAGTACCATCTGTACAGTACCATCTATACAGTACCATCTATACAGTACCATCTATACAGTACCAGTACAGTACCATCTATACAGTACCATCTATACAGTACCATCTATACAGTACCATCTATACAGTACCAGTCAGTAGTTTGAACACATCTACTCATTCCAGGGTTTTTCTTTATTTGTACTATTTTCTACATTGTAGAATAATAGTGAAGACTTCAAAACTATGAAATAACACCTACGGAATCATGTAGTAAGTATTTTATATTTGAAATTCTTCAAGGTAGCCACTTTTTGCCTTGACAGATTTGCATTCTACAATTTAGAAAATAGTTTTAAAAAAGAAACCCTGGAATGAGTAGGTGTGTCCCAACTTCTGACTGGGAGTGTATAGATGGGAGTGTATAGATGATACTGTACTGTATAGATGGGAGTGTATAGATGGGAGTGTACTGTATAGATGGGAGTGTATAGGTGGGAGTGTATAGGTGGGAGTGTATAGGTGGGAGTGTATAGATGGGAGTGTATAGATGGGAGTGTATAGATGAGAGTGTATATGGGGATTCTGCCTGGCATGTTCTTATTGAAATCTCATTACCTAAAGAGTGAGAAACTAGCCGGATGACATGTGACTGGGTGGACAGTTTCTGGACGGGGGACAGCGCCCCACCACACCGTGGGGTGGATGGAAAGATGGTGAAGCACTGAATAAACTCCAGTGCTTTCCATCATTAACCCAGGGTCATATTCATTAGGGAACACCGTAGCAAAACGATTTCATATACCTCGTGCTAACAGCTAACCCCTGTCAGGCCAGAACTCCCCGTATACCTCGTGCTAACAGCTAACCCCTGTCAGGCCAGAACTCCCCAAATACCTAGTGCTAACAGCTAACCCCTGTCAGGCCAGAACTCCCCGTATACCTAGTGCTAACAGCTAACCCCTGTCAGGCCAGAACTCCCCGTATACCTAGTGCTAACAGCTAACCCCTGTCAGGCCAGAACTCCCCATATACCTAGTGCTAACAGCTAACCCCTGTCAGGCCAGAACTCCCCATATACCTAGTGCTAACAGCTAACCCCTGTCAGGCCAGAACTCCCCATATACCTAGTGCTAACAGCTAACCCCTGTCAGGCCAGAACTCCCCATATACCTAGTGCTAACAGCTAACCCCTGTCAGGCCAGAACTCCCCATATACCTAGTGCTAACAGCTAACCCCTGTCAGGCCAGAACTCCCCATATACCTAGTGCTAACAGCTAACCCCTGTCAGGCCAGAACTCCCCATATACCTAGTGCTAACAGCTAACCCCTGTCAGGCCAGAACTCCCCATATACCTAGTGCTAACAGCTAACCCCTGTCAGGCCAGAACTCCCCATATACCTAGTGCTAACAGCTAACCCCTGTCAGGCCAGAACTCCCCATATACAGTGCCTTGCGAAAGTATTCGGCCCCCTTAAACTTTGCGACCTTTTGCCACATTTCAGGCTTCAAACATAAAGATATAAAACTGTATTTTTTTGTGAAGAATCAACAACAAGTGGGACACAATCATGAAGTGGAACGACATTTATTGGATATTTCAAACTTTTTTAACAAATTAAAAACTGAAAAATTGGGTGTGCAAAATTATTCAGCCCCCTTAAGTTAATAGTTTTTAGCGCCACCTTTTGCTCCGATTACAGCTGTAAGTCGCTTGGGGTATGTCTCTATCAGTTTTGCACATCGAGAGACTGACATTTTTTCCCATTCCTCCTTGCAAAACAGCTCGAGCTCAGTGAGGTTGGATGGAGAGCATTTGTGAACAGCAGTTTTCAGTTCTTTCCACAGATTCTCGATTGGATTCAGGTCTGGACTTTGACTTGGCCATTCTAACACCTGGGTATGTTTATTTTTGAACCATTCCATTGTAGATTTTGCTTTATGTTTTGGATCATTGTCTTGTTGGAAGTCAAATCTCTGTCCCAGTCTCAGGTCTTTTGCAGACTCCATCAGGTTTTCTTCCAGAATGGTCCTGTATTTGGCTCCATCCATCTTCCCATCAATTTTAACCATCTTCCCTGTCCCTGCTGAAGAAAAGCAGGCCCAAACCATGATGCTGCCACCACCATGTTTGACAGTGGGGATGGTGTGTTCAGCTGTGTTGCTTTTACGCCAAACATAACGTTTCGCATTGTTGCCAAAAGGTTCAATTTTGGTTTCATCTGACCAGAGCACCTTCTTCCACATGTTTGGTGTGTCTCCCAGGTGGCTTGTGGCAAACTTTAAACGACACTTTTTATGGATATCTTTAAGAAATAGCTTTCTTCTTGCCACTCTTCCATAAAGGCCAGATTTGTGCAATATACGACTGATTGTTGTCCTATGGACAGAGTCTCCCACCTCAGCTGTAGATCTCTGCAGTTCATCCAGAGTGATCATGGGCCTCTTGGCTGCATCTCTGATCAGTCTTCTCCTTGTATGAGCTGAAAGTTTAGAGGGACGGCCAGGTCTTGGTAGATTTGCAGTGGTCTGATACTCCTTCCATTTCAATATTATCGCTTGCACAGTGCTCCTTGGGATGTTTAAAGCTTAGGAAATCTTTTTGTATCCAAATCCGGCTTTAAACTTCTTCACAACAGTATCTCGGACCTGCCTGGTGTGTTCCTTGTTCTTCATGATGCTCTCTGCGCTTTTAACGGACCTCTGAGACTATCACAGTGCAGGTGCATTTATACGGAGACTTGATTACACACAGGTGGATTGTATTTATCATCATTAGTCATTTAGGTCAACATTGGATCATTCAGAGATCCTCACTGAACTTCTGGAGAGAGTTTGCTGCACTGAAAGTAAAGGGGCTGAATAATTTTGCACGCCCAATTTTTCAAGTTTTTGATTTGTTAAAAAAAGTTTGAAATATCCAATAAATGTCGTTCCACTTCATGATTGTGTCCCACTTGTTGTTGCTTCTTCACAAAAAAATACAGTTTTATATCTTTATGTTTGAAGCCTGAAATGTGGCAAAAGGTCGCAAAGTTCAAGGGGGCCGAATACTTTCGCAAGGCACTGTACCTAGTGCTAACAGCTAACCCCTGTCAGGCCAGAACTCCCATATACCTAGTGCTAACAGCTAACCCCTGTCAGGCCAGAATACCCCACATACCTAGTGCTAACAGCTAACCCCTGTCAGGCCAGAACTCCCCATATACCTAGTGCTAACAGCTAATCCCTGTCAGGCCAGAATTCCCCACATACCTAATGCTAACCACTAAACCCTGTCAGGCCAGAACTCCCCATATACCTCGTGCTAACAGCTAACCCCTGTCAGGCCAGAACTCCCCGTATACCTCGTGCTAACAGCTAACCCCTGTCAGGCAAGAACTCCCCGTATACCTCGTGCTAACAGCTAACCCCTGTCAGGCCAGAACTCTGCATATACCTCATGCTAACAGCTAACCCCTGTCAGGCCAGAACTCTGCATATACCTCGTGCTAACAGCTAACCCCTGTCAGGCCAGATCTCCCCGTATACCTAGTGCTAACAGCTAACCCCTGTCAGGCCAGAACTCCCCATATACCTCGTGCTAACAGCTAACCCCTGTCAGGCCAGAACTCCCCATATACCTAGTGCTGTCAGGTCAGATAGACTTTGACCAGGGCCCTAAAGTAGTGCACTATAGGGTGTTATTGGACATGGGTGTATTAGAAATAGAATGACAGTTGTACGTTTGAAACCAGGAACATACCTGCCAGATGATCATGAAGAGGTAGACCCCGGTGACGCGCTGCAGGGAAGACTTGGGGTCAAACCAGCGGACGTAGGTCCAGCTAGCCGGGGTGAACTGGAGCGCAGCACGTTTGATCTTCCCTGTCGTGGTGTGGATGTCCCTGGACAGGTAGAGACACACACACACGGCAGAAGAGTTAACAAGGCTTGTGAATAGACATTCAATAAGATAAGTAACACACAGCTAACTATGAAAACAATGCCATTACATAAATCATTCAAGGCCATCTCGTTACCGGGCAACGGGCCTGATAATACTAAACGAAAGCTAAACTGTAAGTGCCTCTGGATCAGAAAGTCTGATAAATGACTAAAAAAGGTCAATGTAAAAATGTAGGAAGTCAATTTCCATACGGTTTTGTTTCTGAGACGTGAACAAATGTCACTCAATTCCCTAGAGAAAGTAAGTAGCCTTGTATGAGCCAGAAGCAGATCTCCTGTTTAGGTAGCGCGAGGCAGCTTGACCAACAAGTACACCCCCTGGACAGGACGCTATTGCAGAGCCCCATGGGGCCTGGTCAAAAGAACTGCTCTTTACAGGGAAAAGGGTGCCAATTGTGACACAGCCAGTAAAGCGAGGGAGGGAGGGGACCTACATGCTGGAGGCCCAGTGGTAGGGCTAGGAGCACCTGGAGGCCCAGTGGTAGGGCTACATAGGCCCAAAAGGACCTACATGCTGGAGGCCCAGTGGTAGGGCCTCTTATGTGGACACCCCTTCATATTAGCAGGTTCGGCATTTTCAGCTACACCCGTTTGCTGACCTGTATATAAAAATCTAGCATACAGCCATGCAATCTCCATAGACACACATTGGCAGTAGAATAGCCCGTACTGAAGAGCTCAGTGACTATCAACGTGGCACCGTCATAAGATGCCACCTTTCCAACAAGTCAGTTCATCACATTTTTGCCCTGCTAGAGCTGCCCCGGTCAACTGTAAGAGCTGTTATTGTGAAGTGGAAACATCTAGGAGCAACAACAGCTCAGTCGTGAAGTGGTAGGCCACACAAGCTCACAGAACAGGACCGCCGAGTGCTGAAGCGCATAAAAATTGTCTGTCCTCGGTTTCAACACTGACAACGAGTTCCAAACTGCCTCTGGAAGCAACGTCAGCACAAGAACTGTTCGTCGCGAGCTTCCTGAAATGGGTTTCCATGGCCGAGCTGCCGCACACAAACCTAAGATCACCATGCGCAATGCCAAGCTTCGGCTAGAGTGGTGTAAGGCGATCCACCATTGGACTCTGGAAAAGTGGAAACGTGTTCTCTGGAGTGATGAATCACGCTTCACCATCTGGCAGTACGATGGAAGAATCTGGGTGTTATGGTTCGGGCTAGGCCTCTTAGTTCCAGTGAAGGGAAATCTTAAAGCTACAGCATACAATAACATGCTAGATGACTCTGTGCTACTAACTTTGTGGCAAACGTTTGGGAAAGGCCCTTTCCTGTTTCAGCAACAGCCCCGACCCCACTAATGCTCATGGCTGAATGGAAGCAAGTCCCCACAGCAATGTTCCAACATCTAGTGGAAAGCCTTCTCAGAATTGCGGAGGATGTTATTTGCAGAAAAGGGGGAGGGGGGCGCTAACTAAATATTTATGCCCATGATTTTGGAATGAGATATTTGATGAGCAGGTGTCCATATACTTTTGTGTACCTGGTGGAGGCCCAGTGGTAGGGTTAGGGTTATGGGTAGCTGCTTGATGGAGGCCCAGTGATAGGGTTAGGGTTATGGGTAGCTGCTTGATGGAGGCCCAGTGATAGGGTTAGGGTTATGGGTACCTACTTGATGGAGGCCCAGTGATAGGGTTATGGGTAACTGCTTGATGGAGGCCCAGTGGTAGGGTTATGGGTACCTACTTGATGGATGCCCAATGACAGGGTTATGGGTACCTGCTTGATGGAGGCCCAGTGATAGGGTTATGGGTACCTACTTGATGGAGGCCCAGTGATAGGGTTATGGGGTACCTGCTTGATGGAGGCCCAGTAGTAGGGTTATGGGTACCTACTTGATGGAGGCCCAGTGATAGGGTTATGGGGTACCTACTTGATGGAGGCCCAGTGGTAGGGTTATGGGCTACCTACTTGATGGAGGCCCAGTGGTAGGGTTATGGGGTACCTACTTGATGGAAGCCCAGTGGTAGGTCCTCATCTCCAGGAAGCGACAGACAGTCATACCCATCCAGATGCCTCCTCCATTACACAACAGGATGTCCAGGATCAGCTGGTCCCACCAGCACTCAGCAAAGTTAGGCAGCAGGTGCATGAAGAACAGCTGAGGAGGAGAGGATGAGGAGGGGGAAAATAGGGAGAGGAAGAGTAATCATTTATACCTCTCCTAAACTCCTTCTCTGACACTCTCCTAACCAAATGTTCTGACATTTGGTGTTTGTGTGTATTCGTGCTTTGGGGTGTTTGTGTACCTCAGTGAGCTCCCAGGTGATGCTGATGGTCCAACAGAGGCCGTAGCTGCGGATGAGCAGGGCCTTCATGCCCCAGCCCCAGAAGTGACTGAAGGCAAATATGTCAAAGTGGCTCAGGATTCGCTCCCAGGTGATCACGTGACAGTTCACTGCATACTCCTACAAGCAGAGCACAGCGGCCAGAGACGACATCAACAATAGCCAATCAGAACAAGAGCATGAGGAAGTGAGTGTTGGTGCTAGAAGAGGGCTGTATCCTGTTTCTCCACCCTTTTCCCCCAAAGTGTGGACTTGCACACTTCCCATCATGGATTAAAAGCATTGGATTGGTGTAAGAATTGGCTGGAGGGAGTTTCACAATTGTTAAAAGGCATGCCGGGAAGTGTGCACCTCAGGTGGAGAATCAGGAAGTAGCCGAGGTCAATGTGCTAACCAAGAGACTGATAGCTAAGAGATCAGAAACTGACAGTAAAGAAAGTGTGCGTCCCAAATGGCACTCTATTCCCCTATTATAGTGCACTACTTTTGACCACGACTCTAGTTAAAGGTAGTGCACTCCATAGGGAACAGGGTGAGTTGGGAAGCAACCACAGAGACTGATAGGAGAGCAAGGCTGCTGCTTACTCACCATGATGTCAGCCTCCCGGGTGGCGTAGCGCAGGTTGGGGTCCAGCCAGTACATGACGTTCTTCACCTGCTCCCAGTTTAGGAAGATGATGAACACCAGGAACAGGAAGTACAGCACACTCAGACCTGACCATAACAGGGAGATGTCAGATCACCAGGAACAGGAAGTACAGCACACTCAGACCTGACCATAACAGGGAGATGTCAGATCACCAGGAACAGGAAGTACAGCACACTCAGACCTGGCCATAACAGGGAGATGTCAGATCACCAGGAACAGGAAGTACAGCACACTCAGACCTGGCCATAACAGGGAGATGTCAGAACACCAGGAACAGGAAGTACAGCACACTCAGACCTGGCCATAACAGGGAGATGTCAGATCACCAGGAACAGGAAGTACAGCACACTCAGACCTGGCCATAACAGCGCAATAACAGATTAGGCGGAATCTCATTCAATCAGGTCTGAACTGGTTTCAGCAATTTAGAAAGCCCTTTTTACATCAACAGTTGTCAGAAAGTAGGCCTAAACCCCAAAGAGCAACTGAAGCAGAAGCACAGAGGCCAGGAAACACTCCCTAGAAGGAAGGAACCTATAAAGAGACCTAGAGAGATTACCAACTCTCATGAATTGGGTGGATAATTCATGGTTAAACTCATTCAAAGTGAACTGGAATGGTAGCTAGGCCTATACAAAAAAAGGGATTGTTATATTTGTCACTTACCGAAAACTATTCGCCATATCGCCGGATGTGGTCTGGTAAATGGTCCTAGAGAGAGAAGTGTCAAAATATTGAATCAACAACTTCATCCACACTTAAGAGTTACAAGGCTGGTGTACAATGACATGTAGAGATGTCTGACACGTAGAGATGTCTGACACGTAGAGATGTCTGACACGTAGAGATGTCTGACACGTAGAGATGTCTGACACGTAGAGATGTCTGACACGTACAACGTTTTATGAAGACAGACAACAGTCACCCTCGAAGCATCGTTACCCACCAAGCCACGGCCCTTGCAGAGTAAGGGAAACAACTACTTCAAGAACTCAGAGCAAGTGACATCACCGTTTCAAACGCTACTACCGCGCACTAGCTAGCCATTTCACAGCGGTTACACTAGCACCCTATTCCCTATATAGTGCACTACTTTTGACCAGAGCCCAGGTCTGAAGTAGTGCACTATATAGGGGAAAAAGGTGCCATTTGATGTCAGAAGCAACTTATACAACCTTGTCCTTACCGTTAGGGAAGGCCAGAACACTGATGACCAGGAAGAAGGAGAGGACCAGGATGAGGCCCACCCACAAGTTGGCGTCTTCGTTTGTCTCATCCCTAACATAACAAAAAGGCAAGGATTATTAACACAAACCAAAACCAGCATTAAGACATTTCAGAGTCAGTGAGATGAAAACAGTTCTAAAACGGATACACTGATTGGACAGGTGGGTTTGAAACCCAAATTCTAGTCCCACCCCTGTCCCCACATAGCCTGCTGTACAGTGCTCTCCTTCAATCACACTTATGAAAGACCAGTGAGAGGGCTGAAATGATATTATAATTCACTCATCAGTGCTGGTTGACCTACTCCTGACACCCCCCAATCCATTTGGTTATTGAGGATAAACCACTCGATGAGTGCAGCAGATAAGGGATTTGTCCCTAATGGCACCCCATTCCACATAGTGAAATCATTTTGACCAGGGCGCTGCTATATGGAATAGGATGCCATTTGGAAACAGTCAAGCTGTGCATCATGGGCTGCGTTCAGTACGAAAAACGTAGTGGAAACGGTGCTGTACGAACGACCAGTTGAAAACCGGGAGAGGTTGGGTTGCGAGTTCAAAATGCACCGCTCTCCTTTAAATACGTAACTCGTTGCTTCAACCACAGCCTGCCACACCCAACAAACGGCGCAAAGGTACCTCAAAGACTGTTCAAGAACGTTCAATGCAAACAGTTCCGCAACGTAGCAAATGTTCAATCGAACTGAACGCACCCATGATGTAAGAAACGGCTAGATGCATCTTGCAGATAAAAATGGACCACCAGGAACAAGGAAGGGAGATCCTTCCCCACGGTATAGAAAAGATACAAACGTGGCACGTTGACACAATGTAGCTACAAATAGCAAATAATCAGCCCACTTGCTACATCGAAACCAAACAAATTAAATATTCTCCTTCATTAGAGACGAGAGCGAGGAGCCAGATGGTCAGTCCCGCACCAGAGAACTTAAGCTAGCTAACTACTTCATCGAAAGACCTTAGTTACACATGTCAATAGTCGGAAATACTAGCGAACGTAATTACTTTTTGACTGCATAAACAAACACTTAGCTGCTCTGGCAGTTGGCCCAGTCAATATCGTTAGCATATAGCTAGCTAGTGTTAACTACCGGTAGTTAACTGGCTAGGAACTCTACTTACCTTGTAAATGCAAAATACATCAAGCTGAGCACTGTGCATGTTAACAGTGTTATTGTGTGCGGCTTATAGAAAAAGTCCAGTGTAATATCCTCCACTTGCTGCTCGTTGATCATACGGAAATGCATCCTGTAGTTCACATCATCTTTGCCTATAGTCCGCGATTCGTACCCATATCCGGACGCCATAATTGCGGGAGCGTGACCAGAGGAATCCGCTTCACCTCCTGCGGGCTCCTTTAGATTGACATTTAGACGTTCAGCGAAATTAATGATTCATGTTGTCCACTAGTAAAGACCAGACGCTCGTCCGTTAAATATGTGCGCAACAGCACAACCTAAAGAAAAACAGAGTCAGGAATGAACTGCTGCCTTCTTGCGAGTGCGAACATCACGGGTTAAATTTACTGAAACGTTTTAGGGGAAAATAAACTCTCGATTTTTTGATTGGTTTGTAAGTCTAGGGGAGTGCCACTATGGAAAGTCGAAGGGTTCAGTTTATGAGATCAGTCACGCGCTATTTTCTTAACGTTTGTAAACCACCAAGGCAAACCCACCCACATAAATAGAATGGATTATATTTCTATGGGTAAACCAAGGTCAGTTCCACACCGCGGGAGGTTATTTACGTTCATGTCACAGGAGGGTAAAGAGTAATATGAATATTTTCCAACCACAAGCATTGATGTCATGAGTGTCCTAACCTACATTATTCCTAACCTACATTAGTTTTCTGAAAAGTGGGAGAGATCGTCATCAAATCACTGCATTATGAAAATGCATTAGTAAAATGGATATCATTATCATTCTCTGTAAGGTCTTCACATAATGTATGAAAAACCATCAGTATGGACATTATAATAATAGAATAGAACACAATGGAATAAAACAACGTTATTCTACTGTCCACTAAGTCTGGGAATCGCCAGGGATGTCACGATTAGACATTATCACGATAACTTTGGTGCGAACACCCAGAGCAATGATTTGGTGTAGAGGTGCTGACTAAGTGCAAAGAAACTGTAAGCTATAAAAACAAAGAAAGATAGTCACACTCTATATATAAACTCCCAGTCATTTATTGGGTAAAACACCAACGTTTTGGTCACCCTGAAGAAGGCACAGTGAGGCAGAAACGTTGGTGTTTTACCCAATACATTACTGTGAATTTATACATAGAATGTGTGACTCTCTTTGTTTATTTTCATACCAAACATATTGCTCACCATATGCTGTTGTCTGTGATACAATATGTCTGTACCATGTGTTGTGCTGCTACCATGTTGTGTTGCCACCATATTGTTGTCATGTTGTGTTGCTACCATGTTGTTGTCATGTTGTGTTGCTACCATGTTGTTGTCATGTTGTGTTGCTACCATATTGTTGTCATGTTGTGTTGCTACCATGTTGTTGTCATGTTGTGTTGCTACCATGTTGTTGTCATGTTGTGTTGCTACCATGTTGTTGTCATGTTGTGTTGCTACCATGTTGTTGTCATGTTGTGTTGCTACCATGCTGTGTTGTCATGTGTTGCTGCCTTGCTATGTTGTTGTCTTAGGTCTCTCTTTATGTACAGTAGTGTTGTGTTGTCTCTCTTGTCTTGATGTGTGTTTTGTCCTAAATATACATATATATTTGGAGCCCTGCCCTGTCCCCATAAATAAGAATGTGTTCTTAACTGGCTTGCCTAGTTAAATAAAGGTAAAATTAAAATTAAAAAGATCCATAAGAAAACAAGTTTTGATCAGTCATGGAAATAAAAGTGCTGAAAACCAACTGGCCCCCTGTTTAAAAAGAAGACGGAGAACAAGCTATGAAGGATAAATACTGTAGTTTTGGAGCAGGTACAGACAACAAGCTATGAAGGATAAATACTGTAGTTTTGGAGCAGGTACAGACAACAAGCTATGAAGGATAAATACTGTAGTTTTGGAGCAGGTACAGACAACAAGCTATGAAGGATAAATACTGTAGTTTTGGAGCAGGTACAGACAACAAGCTATGAAGGATAAATACGTGAGTTTTGGAACAGGTACAGACAACAAGCTATGAAGGATAAATACTGTAGTTTTGGAGCAGGTACAGACAACAAGATATGAAGGATAAATACTGTAGTTTTGGAGCAGGTACAGACAACAAGCTATGAAGGATAAATACTGTAGTTTTGGAGCAGGTACAGACAACAAGCTATGAAGGATAAATACTGTAGTTTTGGAGCAGGTACAGACAACAAGCTATGAAGGATAAATACTGTAGTTTTGGAGCAGGTACAGACAACAAGCTATGAAGGATAAATACTGTAGTTTTGGAGCAGGTACAGACAACAAGCTATGAAGGATAAATACTGTAGTTTTGGAGCAGGTACAGACAACAAGCTATGAAGGATAAATACTGTAGTTTTGGAGCAGGTACAGACAACAAGCTATGAAGGATAAATACTGTAGTTTTGGAGCAGGTACAGCCAACTAGAGCAAAAATAATATTGCAAAAATGTCAAAATGATACGATATATTGTCAAAAAGAATATCCTGATATGTACCTGTGTCGATTATTTCCCCCATCACTACTGTCTACTGTCAACCGGACTAATGGTCTCTTGTTTACCAACTAAACATCATAATGACTCTATTGCCTCACAGTCTGGTATTTTTGCACATAGCCTAATGTTATCTATTTCTGTGCCTCTGACACCCTCAAGTGGTGACTTTTAGGGCTTGATAAAGCCTATCAGAAACAAAACAACAATTATTTATCTGTTATTTTACCAGGTAAATTGACTGAGAACATGTTCTCATTTGCAGCAACAACCCAGGGAATAGTTACAGGGGAGAGGAGGATTAATGAGCCAATTGTATACTGGGGATTATTAGGTGACCGTGATGGTTAACACTCCTACGCTTAGTATAAGTGCCATGGGATCTTTAATGACCTCAGAGAGTCTGGACACCTGTTTAACATCACATCTGAAAGACAGCACCCCACACAGGGCAGTGTCCAATCACTGCCCTGGGGCATTGGGATATTTTTTAGACCAGAGGAAAGAGTGCCTCCTACTGGCCCTCCAACACCACTTCCAGCAGCATCTGGTCTCCCATCCAGTGACTGACCAGGACCAACCCTGTTTAGCTTCAGAAGCAAGCCAGCGGTGGTATGCAGGGTGGCATACTCTCTTCACAGAGTATCTTAAATAATCTCACAGCGCCCCCCCTCCGCCCCCCAAAAATGTATTTTGTGAACAAACACTTGACTTTCCCCTACTAGCTCTGACTTTACTGATTAGCTCTGGGATGTTGCCTGTGCTTAGCTCCATTCCATGTATTTTGTATCCTGAAAAGCTACCCCGTCCTTAACAATTACAAACATCAAATCAAATTGTATTTGTCACATGCGAAAAAATACAACAGAAGTATTCGTGCTTCTACACCTGCATTGCTTGCTGTTTGGGGGTTTAGGCTGGGTTTCTGTACAGCACTTTGTTATATCAGCTGATGTAAGAAGGGCTATATAAATACATTTTATTTGATGTAGATAATGCCGTTTTAAGAAAAAGTGTTAAGAAAAAAATAGATAAGTGAAAAGAAAAGTAAGAAATAATTAAAGAGCAGCAGTAAAGTAACAGTAGCGAGGCTAAACACAAAGGGTACCGGTACAGAGTCAATGTGTTGGGGTTTGAGCTGTTTTGAAACTTCTCTTTTGTGGAACCTCACATGCACCCTGCTAACTCCCCAGAGGCCTGAGTGTTGTGCTTCTCATTCGCCATTCTGGGCAGTGTGGTGTAGGTGACACAGCATCAGCACATCAAGCCTAGACCCTAGACCTCTGTTAAAACAAACCTCAATTATGTCGAAATAAATAGTTCCTCTCTGAGAGCTAATTTACTTCTCAGTCTCACCAAAATAAAATGCCTTAAAACATAAAATATATACTGTATATTCAATTAAAAATGATGTATTTCTTTTTATTTTTTGATCTTGCAATTCATTGGTGATCGTTTGTAGTTTAATAAATCCTAGAGTTGGTTGGAAAATATTCTGTTCGCTTTGGTGCATAAAATATAGCTGTATTATCATGACAACGCGACCAGGAAGGAACGGAATTACACGTCTATTGTTACAACAAGAAGACATTAAACAATACATGTTTAAATTCATTTAAATCAGATACAAGTCAGATTAAAATATAACCTACATTTTCAAATGTCATATTGCATAATGCAATTGTAAGTAAAACATCTGTCATGATAATTAGCTTTCTCTTTGACAAACTGCTACAAAAAAATGTATGCAACGTTATTACTATTTCTCAGTAGAAGAACCCCGTATTTCTAAATTATATTCTGTATTTCATTTCTTTATTTGCACTTTTGAGACAGTGTCAAAATATCACTATTTTCCCGGGTGGCGCAGTGGTTAAGGGCGCTGTACTGCTGTGCCACCAGAGACCTTGGGTTCGCGCCCAGACTCTGTCGTGACCGGGAGGTCCGTGAATTGTGACTTGTGAATTGGCACAAGTAAAACAAATGGCATACAAGATGAATCATTATTTCACTTAGTTGTTTGCTGCCAGTCCTTCAGGTTCATACCTCTTGCTTCAGGGTGACCATGGGCTAGAAAGAAACATTGCAAATGTATTTATTTAACCACACAGGAAGTTATCTTTGAGACCCATGTCTGTTTTTTGAGTGAGCCCTGCAAGGAATGTGTTGCTTAGTTATGCAGTGTGTCCCACTCAGTAAATACACTTGTCACGATAAATAAGTATATATTTAATTAAATGTACATAATAAAGTATAATAATAATAAAGTATAATAAGTATAATAAATGTATAACATATCACATGAATGTTCATCCCAGTCAGTATAATAAACAGTAGAGTCTCACCAGAATGTTCAGCCCAGTCAGTATAATAAACGGAGTCTCACCAGAATGTTCAGCCCAGTCACTATAATAAACAGTAGAGTCTCACCAGAATGTTCAGCCCAGTCACTATAATAAACAGTAGAGTCTCACCAGAATGTTCAGCCCAGTCAGTATAATAAACAGTAGAGTCTCACCAGAATGTTCAGCCCAGTCAGTATAATAAACAGTAGAGTCTCACCAGAATGTTCAGCCCAGTCAGTATAATAAACAGTAGAGTCTCACCAGAATGTTCAGCCCAGTCAGTATAATAAACAGTAGAGTCTCACCAGAATGTTCAGCCCAGTCAGTATAATAAACAGTAGAGTCTCACCAGAATGTTCAGCCCAGTCACTATAATAAACAGTAGAGTCTCACCAGAATGTTCAGCCCAGTCAGTATAATAAACAGTAGAGTCTCACCAGAATGTTCAGCCCAGTCACTATAATAAACAGTAGAGTCTCACCAGAATGTTCAGCCCAGTCAGTATAATAAACAGTAGAGTCTCACCAGAATGTTCAGCCCAGTCAGTATAATAAACGGAGTCTCACCAGAATGTTCAGCCCAGTCAGTATAATAAACAGTAGAGTCTCACCAGAATGTTCAGCCCAGTCAGTATAATAAACGGAGTCTCACCAGAATGTTCAGCCCAGTCAGTATAATAAACAGTAGTCTCACCAGAATGTTCAGCCCAGTCAGTATAATAAACAGTCTCACCAGAATGTTCAGCCCTGTCACTATAATAAACAGTAGAGTCTCACCAGAATGTTCAGCCCAGTCAGTATAATAAACAGTCTCACCAGAATGTTCAGCCCAGTCACTATAATAAACAGTAGAGTCTCACCAGAATGTTAAGCCCAGTCACTATAATAAACAGTAGAGTCTCACCAGAATGTTCAGCCCAGTCAGTATAATAAACAGTAGAGTCTCACCAGAATGTTCAGCCCAGTCAGTATAATAAACAGTAGAGTCTCACCAGAATGTTCAGCCCAGTCACTATAATAAACAGTAGAGTCTCACCAGAATGTTCAGCCCAGTCAGTATAATAAACAGAGTCTCACCAGAATGTTCAGCCCAGTCACTATAATAAACAGAGTCTCACCAGAATGTTCATCCCAGTCAGTATAATAAACAGTAGTCTCACCAGAATGTTCAGCCCAGTCAGTATAATAAACAGTAGAGTCTCACCAGAATGTTCAGCCCAGTCAGTATAATAAACAGTAGTCTCACCAGAATGTTCAGCCCAGTCACTATAATAAACAGTAGAGTCTCACCAGAATGTTCAGCCCAGTCAGTATAATAAACAGTAGAGTCTCACCAGAATGTTCAGCCCAGTCAGTATAATAAACAGAGTCTCACCAGAATGTTCATCCCAGTCAGTATAATAAACAGTAGAGTCTCACCAGAATGTTCAGCCCAGTCAGTATAATAAACAGAGTCTCACCAGAATGTTCAGCCAAGTCAGTATAATAAACAGAGTCTCACCAGAATGTTCATCCCAGTCAGTATAATAAACAGAGTCTCACCAGAATGTTCATCCCAGTCAGTATAATAAACAGAGTCTCACCAGAATGTTGAAGTGCTGTCTGCACACTGCTTTACTCTCCCAGTAGATCGCCACCATGGCAACAACCAGTTCAATGACCAGGGGAACCACAATTATCCATTTGATACCAGAAAATACCTGACAAAGAGAATAATACACTTAATTATACTTAATACATACTTATACTTGTACTTAATACACTTAATACACATGATTTTTTCTGGTTTCATTTTATGTTGATAAGCTACTGTGGTTTAGTATTTTGTTTGTGGAGAACATTTACACATAATTACTAAGCAAACAAACAATTCAGTATAATTGCAATGCTTGTACTATTCCACCTCATTAACAAATCAATACTAATTAATTCATTCAATGTAATAAACAAAAAAATAAGTAATTAACTCTGGAACCTCTTGATGGTCCCCGTAGAAACCGTGAGAAGCGTGGAGAGTGCAGAGAACAACAGCAGCTACTGTCCAGAAACAGCTGACAATGTTCAAGGAAAATGACAGTTTGGTCTGTTGGTAGTGGAGAAAAACATGTTTATGATATATTTGATGTGTAATATTTTCATAATAATTTATAATAATCTACAATGATTTCATATTTGATCCATGACTGAATGTAGATATATTTGTAAAGCTGGAACTTACCACACACATACTTGGAGAATGACCTGCAGCATAGGTCAGCATTCCGGCAGCAACAAACTTTATAAAACAAAGATGTTTTTTTTGTTCCTTCATTATTTGAGAGACTGATGACAAATTCAATCAACAGTACATGTATTATCCTCATTGTAGAGTTCACACTTCACACACAATGCACACTGACGACAGGAGAGAATAACGGATAGAGACGACACAAAGCTTTGGTCCAACATCGGCTGTATCAACATGTGTCTATTCCAATAATTGACGATGACACAAACTACTTTGTGGGCTGATTGCAGTGGTTCTTACCAGGACACTGGGCACGGTGTAGATCAGAACTAATGGGCTGTGCTGGACAAACAGTAGCCCCAGAATCAAGACAAGGACTCCAGCAATGAGCTGAGCCGCCTAAGAAGAAGATGTAATCAGACAGATGAGAAAATATCCCGGAATCTGGCCCTTACATGAACATATACCAAATGTTCAACATAACTTCTGCTCATCAGGAATGTATTTTAATCATCCACAGATTAGCCTGAAGTACATTTCTAATCGGCTGTATAGGAACATGTTTGCCATTCGTACCCCCAGAGCTTTAGGCTGACCCTTGAGGAAGACCTTATAGACATCTTTGAAGACACAGTGGAAGTTCTCAGGCATCAGCTGGCCCTCCGGAGCATCTCTGAGACTGCCCAGAGGTATAGTGATGACCATGCACTCATCTGACTGAAATGTGTACTTCATTTACCTGGGAACAATACATTTCATTAAAAGGGAGAAAATAAAATAAAAACTACTTTAGTGAATATAGAGGAAGACAAGTGCTTCCAATGACATAATTAGTAAACCATTAATAGGTCATTAGTAGGCAATGCCTCCTCACAACTGGTCAAAATCACACGATGCACAATGATGATGTCATTGGAAACACATATATTCCTCTATATTTTTTTACTACAGAACATAGAAACGCACCATTTTCACATATGTTGATGTTGGGGTGGTGCTGGAGACGATTGGATATGAACTTTCCCTTTATTAACACATCATGTAGACAATAACACTACTGATGTGATGAGGACACTGTAATGTAACGTTACCAATAAAAACTACCGTAATAATGTTGCTGAAATAAACCATAAACTGTTGTAATAACTCTATGGACATTGTAATTAAATGGAAACACGTCATGAATAATGGAAGGTAATAGCAGAACAAGGTTTCATGAAGTTTACAAACCTGCCGCTGTTCGTTTCTAACTTTATGGAAGAAGTCACACTTGGAGGGCGTCTGCGCTGGTCTGGTAAGCAAGCTGTGATGGACAAAGAAATTTTCATACACATGCACAGAGAGAGAGAGAGAGAGAGAGAACCAGAGAGGGAGAGAGAGAGAGAGAGAGAGAGAGAGAGACAGAGAGAGAGAGAGAGAGAGAGAGAGAGAGAACCAGAGAGGGAGAGAGAGAGAGAGAGAGAGACAGAGAACCAGAGAGGGAGAGAGAGAGAATGAGAGAGAGACAGAGAATGAGAGAGAGAGAGAGAACCAGAGAGGGAGAGTGAGAGAGAGGGGGAGAGAGAGAGAGAGAGAACTAGAGAGGAAAGAGAGAGAACCAGAGAGGGGGGGAGAGAGAGAGAACCAGAGAGAGAGAGAACCAGAGAGGGAGAGAGAGAGAGAACCAGAGAGAGAGAGAGAACCAGAGAGAGAGAGCACTGAGAGAAATTCTGTTTGTTGAAAACACTAAAGCTGAGTGGATGAGCTCCGGGTACAAGGTGAACTGAATTCACGGGTGGAAAACTTCTTCAGAAACTGAATAGCATACATACAACAAAGTTCATTAAGTGTTGTAGTGTGTTTCTGAGCGCTTCACACCATCTCTCTCATCACCTGAAACTAACAGCACATGTGGTTTTAACAATTGGAGGGTGGCGCCTCTTGTCTTTAAATCAGCAGATATCTCATATGATAGGGTGGCCATTGTGGTCAACAGTTTAGAAGAGCTTCCTCCACGTCAATAGAGGAAATGGTGAGAAGCCAACCATTACAGGGCGCAGGCACAGTGATGCTGAAGAAGGCACTTCATGCATATTTTTTAGGGGACAACAGTACGAGCATTAAATCAACTCTGGTGAGTGTGAATGTGAGAAATGTCAATATAATAATAGTGATCGTTTTAATGTAAATGTATATCGTATGAATGCAGTTGTCAATATTTCATGTTAATGATCCTATATGTAAAAGTAGGCGAGACACTCGCATTTCTCTCACAACAGTTTCAAGCTAAATGTAGGCTATAATGACTGTTTTGATAAGATATTGATGGTGATGATGATGTTGATGATGATGATGATGTTGATGATGATGATGATGATGATGTTGATGATGCTGTTGATGATGATGATGATGATGATGATGATGATGATGTTGATGTTGATGATGGTGATGTTGATGTTGATGTTGATGATGATGTTGATGTTGATGATGATGATGATGATGATGATGATGATGATGATGATGATGAATTCAGGAGATAAAAACATGATCAGGACTATTTTAGACAATAATACATTGGATGATAATTATTATGATTGTTGCAATTAAAGAAATAGATGAAGGGTATACAGTGTATATATATATATCAAACTGTTATGATTGCATTATAACTTCAGAAGTTTATACTCATCATATTCCCACAGGTATTGTGACTGAGACGGCATGGCTTGTGCAGACATCCCTATGGACATCCTGGGTCCTGAATCTGAGGAGCAGGAGTACGAGGAGGCCGGGGAGCAGAGAGGAGAACTACTGATCAAGTATTACCAAGCAACTGAACTAATGCCTGCTCCCAAAGGACCACTCCATGACCTGTTGCTGAAGCAGCCTGCTGTGTTGGGGGTACGACCATAGATACTAGGAGCTCAATATAACACCATATTATACTGCTCTTTATCTATGACCATAGATACTAGGAGCTCAATATAATCTCATGCTCTTTATCTATGACCATAGATACTAGGAGCTCAATATGATCTTATGCTCTTTGTCTATGGGCATAAATACTAAGAGCTCAATATAATCTTATGCTCTTTGTCTATGGGCATAAATACTAAGAGCTCAATATAATATCATGCTCTTTATCTATGGGCATAAATACTAAGAGCTCAATATAACCTTATGCTCTTTGTCTATGGGCATAAATACTAAGAACTCAATATAATCTTATGCTCTTTGTTTATGGGCATAAATAATAAGAGCTCAATATAATATCATGCTCTTTATCTATGGGCATAGATACTAAGAGCTCAATATAATCTTATGCTCTTTGTCCATGGGCATAGATACTAAGAGCTCAATATAGTCTTATGCTCTTTGTCCATGGGCATAGATACTAAGAGCTCAATATAGTCTTATGCTCTTTGTCCATGGGCATAGATACTAAGAGCTCTATATAATCTATGGGCATAGATACTAAGAGCTCAATATAATCTTATGCTCTTTGTCCATGGGCATAGATACTAAGAGCTCAATATAATCTTATGCTCTTTGTCCATGGGCATAGATACTAAGAGCTCTATATAATCTATGGGCATAGCCGTGGGAAGTAGTTTGAGGGTGGGGGTGCTGTCACTTTTTCACCAACTACGGGACTAGTAAAGGCCCAGCGCTAATTCTGTGATTTTTAAAAATATATGCACTACCGGTCAGAAGATTAAGAACACCTACTCATTCAAGGGTTTTTCTTTATTTTTACTATTTTCCACATTGTATAATAATAGCACATATGTCACGTAGTAACCAAAAAAGTGTTAAACAAATCAAAATATATTTTATATTCTTGAAAGTAGCCACCCTTTGCCTTGATGAAAGCTTTGCATACTCTTGGCATTCTCTCAACCAGCTTCATGAGGTAGTCACCTGGAATGCATTTCAATTAACAGGTGTGCCTTCTTAAAAGTTAATTTGTGGAATTTCTTTCCTTCATAATGCGTTTCAGCCACTCAGTTGTGTTGTGACAAGGTAGAGGTGGTATACAGAAGACAGCCCTATTTGGTGAAAGACCAAGTCCATATTATGGCAAGAACCCTCAAATAAACAGAGAGAAACGACAGTCCATCATTACTTTAAGACATGAAGGTCAGTCAATCCAGAAAATTTCAAGAACTTTGAAAGTTTCTTCAAGTGCAGTCGCAAAAACTGGCTCTCATGAGGACCAACACAGGAATGGAAGACTCCGAGTTACCTCTGCTGCAGAGGATAAGTTCATTAGAGTTACCAGCCTCAGAAATTGCAGCCCAAATAAATGCTTCACAGAGTTCAAGTAACAGACACATCTCAACATCAACTGTTCAGAGGAGACTGTGTGAATCAGGCCTTCATGGTCGAATGGCTGCAAAGAAACCACTACTAAAGGACACCAATAAGAAGAGACTTGCTTGGGCCAAGAAACACGAGCAATGGACATTAGACCGGTGGAAATCTGTCCTTTGACCCAACGTAGGAGACAGTAAAAATGAAGAAAAACCCTTGAATGAGTAGGTGTTCTAAAACTTTGGACCGGTAGTGTACATACTGTATATATACAGTATCAGTCAAAAGTTTGGACACACCTTCTCATTCAAGGGTTTTTCTTCATTTTTTACTATTTTCTACATATACGTACAGTACATATACATAATAAAAAAAATAAAAAAATTGTATTTTATTTATTATTCCGAGTTTTTAAGGGGTACTGCAACACCCTCAGCACCCCTACTTCCTATGGCTATGTCTATTGGTACGACTCAGAGACAGGCCTTTACAGTGTCTCTGTTACATGTTAAGTGGACATGCACAGTGAGGGGAATTTCTAAGAGGAACTAATGCAATTATTGGTATGTTTGTTCATGAGAGAAGTGTGAAAGTCTCTTTTGAATGGGGAACTGTTAACCAAACCTTTTTATTTTAATATAATGTATACTGTCTCGTGAGTTCTCATGGTTCCAGACGTGCATGAATGCCCATCTCAAGTTTATGGATAGTTTAGTCCCCATAGTTCCCCATAGTTGGACCTGTGTGATATTTAAATACCTTATCATGTCAGTCATGTATTATACACTGTGATATTTAAATACCTTATCATTTAAGTCCTGTATTATACACTGTGATATTTAAATACCTTATCATTTAAGTCCTGTATTATACACTGTGATATTTAAATACCTGATAATGTATTATACACTGAGATATTTAAATACCTTATCATGTATTATACACTGTGATATTTAAATACCTTATCATGTCAGTCCTGTATAATACACTGAGATATTTAAATACCTTATCATGTCAGTCATGTATTATACACTGTGATATTTAAATACCTTATCATTTAAGTCCTGTATTATACACTGAGATATTTAAATACCTTATCATGTATTATACACTGAGATAATTAAATACCTGATAATGTATTATACACTGAGATATTTAAATACCTTATCATGTATTATACACTGTGATATTTAAATACCTTATCATGTCAGTCCTGTATAATACACTGAGATATTTAAATACCTTATCATGTATTATACACTGAGATATTTAAATACCTTATCATGTCAATCATGTATTATACACTGAGATATTTAAATACCTTATCATGTCAGTAATGTATTATACACTGTGATATTTAAATACCTTATCATGTCAGTAATGTATTATACACTGAGATATTTAAATACCTTATCATGTAAGTCCTGTATTATACACTGAGATATTTAAATACCTTATCGTGTCAGTCATGTAATATACACTGTGATATTTAAATACCTTATCATTTAAGTCCTGTATTATACACTGAGATATTTAAATACCTTATCATGTCAGTCATGTATTATACACTGTGATATTTAAATACCTTATCATGTATTATACACTGTGATATTTAAATACCTTATCATGTATTATACACTGAGATATTTAAATACCTTATCATGTATTATACACTGTGATATTTAAATACGTTATCATGTAAGTCCTGTATTATACAATGTGATATTTAAATACCTTATCATGTATTATACACTGTGATATTTAAATACCTGATCATGTAATATACACTGTGATATTTAAATACCTTATCATGTCAGTCATGTATTATACACTGTGATATTTAAATACCTTATCATGTCAGTCCTGTATTATACACTGAGATATTTAAATACCTTATCATGTAAGTCCTGTATAATACACTGTGAGCAGGAAAGAGATGTAATGACACTGTTTAAATGAAACATTTTCACAGAAATTCTCTTACCTTTTTTAGAGCATCTTTCGTCATTAAATGTCAATAACTAACAACAACTAACAATAAATAACTACCAGACCCAAACGTAAATGTTTTAAAATACATTAAATATATGACAGGACTGTGTAACTATATACATATATGACAGGACTGTGTAACTATATACATATATGACAGGACTGTGTAACTATATACATATATGACAGGACTGTGTAACTATATACATATATGACAGGACTGTGTAACTATATACATATATGACAGGACTGTGTAACTATATACATATATGACAGGACTGTGTAACTATATACATATATGACAGGACTGTGTAACTATATACATATATGACAGGACTGTGTAACTATATACATATATGACAGGACTGTGTAACTATATACATATATGACAGGACTGTGTAACTATATACATATATGACAGGACTGTGTAACTATATACATATATGACAGGACTGTGTAACTATATACATATATGACAGGACTGTGTAACTATATACATATATGACAGGACTGTGTAACTATATACATATATGACAGGACTGTGTAACTATATACATATATGACAGGACTGTGTAACTATATACATATATGACAGGACTGTGTAACTATATACATATATGACAGGACTGTGTAACTATATACATATATGACAGGACTGTGTAACTATATACATATATGACAGGACTGTGTAACTATATACATATATGACAGGACTGTGTAACTATATACATATATGACAGGACTGTGTAACTATATACATATATGACAGGACTGTGTAACTATATACATATATGACAGGACTGTGTAACTATATACATATATGACAGGACTGTGTAACTATATACATATATGACAGGACTGTGTAACTATATACATATATGACAGGACTGTGTAACTATATACATATATGACAGGACTGTGTAACTATATACATATATGACAGGACTGTGTAACTATATACATATATGACAGGACTGTGTAACTATATACATATATGACAGGACTGTGTAACTATATACATATATGACAGGACTGTGTAACTATATACATATATGACAGGACTGTGTAACTATATACATATATGACAGGACTGTGTAACTATATACATATATGACAGGACTGTGTAACTATATACATATATGACAGGACTGTGTAACTATATACATATATGACAGGACTGTGTAACTATATACATATATGACAGGACTGTGTAACTATATACATATATGACAGGACTGTGTAACTATATACATATATGACAGGACTGTGTAACTATATACATATATGACAGGACTGTGTAACTATATACATATATGACAGGACTGTGTAACTATATACATATATGACAGGACTGTGTAACTATATACATATATGACAGGACTGTGTAACTATATACATATATGACAGGACTGTGTAACTATATACATATATGACAGGACTGTGTAACTATATACATATATGACAGGACTGTGTAACTATATACATATATGACAGGACTGTGTAACTATATACATATATGACAGGACTGTGTAACTATATACATATATGACAGGACTGTGTAACTATATACATATATGACAGGACTGTGTAACTATATACATATATGACAGGACTGTGTAACTATATACATATATGACAGGACTGTGTAACTATATACATATATGACAGGACTGTGTAACTATATAAATATATGACAGGACTGTGTAACTATATACATATATGACAGGACTGTGTAACTATATAAATATATGACAGGACTGTGTAACTATATACATATATGACAGGACTGTGTAACTATATAAATATATGACAGGACTGTGTAACTACATAAATATATGACAGGACTGTGTAACTATATACATATATGACAGGACTGTGTAACTATATACATATATGACAGGACTGTGTAACTATATACATATATGACAGGACTGTGTAACTATATACATATATGACAGGACTGTGTAACTATATACATATATGACAGGACTGTGTAACTATATACATATATGACAGGACTGTGTAACTATATACATATATGACAGGACTGTGTAACTATATACATATATGACAGGACTGTGTAACTATATACATATATGACAGGACTGTGTAACTATATAAATATATGACAGGACTGTGTAACTATATACATATATGACAGGACTGTGTAACTATATACATATATGACAGGACTGTGTAACTATATACATATATGACAGGACTGTGTAACTATATACATATATGACAGGACTGTGTAACTATATACATATATGACAGGACTGTGTAACTATATACATATATGACAGGACTGTGTAACTATATACATATATGACAGGACTGTGTAACTATATACATATATGACAGGACTGTGTAACTATATACATATATGACAGGACTGTGTAACTATATACATATATGACAGGACTGTGTAACTATATACATATATGACAGGACTGTGTAACTATATAAATATATGACAGGACTGTGTAACTATATACATATATGACAGGACTGTGTAACTATATACATATATGACAGGACTGTGTAACTATATACATATATGACAGGACTGTGTAACTATATACATATATGACAGGACTGTGTAACTATATACATATATGACAGGACTGTGTAACTATATACATATATGACAGGACTGTGTAACTATATACATATATACCTAAGAGTGAATTAAACTATTTTGAAAAAGCAATTAAGGGAATAAACTGGAATGATCTCTTGTCCTATACAGACGTGGAAGCTGATAGTCAGGTTTTTCTATCCACAATCCAGACTACAATAAATGGCTTCCTAAAGAAAATCAAATCCAAACCTGGCCAAAAGAGCACTCTTCCTTGGCTAAATGGAGAAATCTGGAAATTGATGAAAGAACGAGATTATGCTCTAAAAATAGCCCTAAAATCTAAATTAGAGCATGACAGACGTAGGTTTACCATGTTGAGAAATACGGTGATGAAAGAAATTAGACAGGCCAAGGCAAACTTCTTTATTAACATAATTGGTGAAGCAAAGGGAAATTCTAAATTGATATGGGAGAATCTAAAAAAGTTAACAGGGAAAGACCATAGTAACACTGCAAAAAGACTAGAAATCATGGTGAATAACAATCTAACACAGGATGCAGTCGAAATAGCAATAGCCTTCAATTCCTACTTTATTGACTCTGTCAGGGCACTGACACAGAACCCCTCCATTTGTTTCCTGGGCCCAGTGCTAGTGAATGACACTCAACCTGTCTTCATCATAAGGGAGGTTTCTGAGTCAAAGGTGAACAAGGTGATTAGCTCACTAAAGAACTCTAAAGCCAAAGATGTGTTTGGGATGGACTCTACCTTTCTTAAAAACTACAAAGAGTCACTCATTGGCCCCATTACTAAGGTCACCAACACATCTATTGGTCTCGGTGTGTTTCCAAGGGTATGGAAGTCGGCCATAATAACGGCCATCTTTAAATCAGGCGACCCTGCTGACGTGAGTAACTACAGGCCCATTAGTATACTACCTGTGGTGTCAAAGGTTGTTGAAAAGTGTGTAGCAGAACAACTGATTGCCCACCTCAACAACAGCCCCTTCACATTACACTCCATGCAGTTTGGCTTCAGAGCGAAACACTCCACAGAAACGGCCAACTGCTTTCTTCTGGAAAATGTGAAGTCCAAGATGGACAAAGGGGGTGTTGTGGGGGCTGTGTTTCTGGATCTAAGGAAGGCTTTTGATACTGTTAACCATGAGATTCTCATCACAAAATTGTCCAAGTTCAACTTTTCCCCTGATGCCTTGAGATGGATGAAATCATACCTTGAAGGCAGAACTCAGTGTGTCAGAGTGAGCAATGAGCTGTCGCCCACTCGTAGCTATGATGTGGGCGTGCCCCAAGGGTCAATACTGGGGCCCCTCCTGTTCAGCCTGTACATTAATGATCTGCCTTCTGTCTGTACTGGGTCTGAAGTTCAAATGTATGCAGATGATACAGTGATATATGTGCATGCAAAGAGCAAACAACAAGCTGCACAAGAACTCACTACTGTAATGGTCCAGGTTACAAAGTGGCTCAGTGACTCGTGTTTGCATCTCAATGTGAAAAAAACTGTTTGCATGTTCTTCACAAAGAGGGCAACAGATGCTACTGAGCCAGATGTCTATGTGTCAGGGGAGAAGCTCCAGGTGGTATCCGATTTTAAGTACCTTGGCATCATACTTGATTCCAACCTCTCTTTTAAAAAGCATGTGAAAAAAGTAATTCAAATAACCAAATTCAACCTAGCTAATTTCCGATTTATACGAAATTGTTTGACTACAGAGGTAGCAAAACTGTACTTCGAAACTATGATACTCCCCCACTTAACATACTGCTTGACTAGTTGGGCCCAAGCTTGCTGTACAACATTAAAACCTATTCAGTCTGTCTACAAACAGGCTCTCAAAGTGCTTGATAGGAAGCCCAATAGCCATCATCATTGTCACATTCTTAGAAAGCATGAGCTCTTGAGTTGGGAAAATCTTGTGCAATACACCGACGCATGTCTTGTATTCAAGATCCTTAATGGCCTGGCTCCCCCTCCACTCAACATTTTTGTTAAACAGAAAACCCAGACATATGGCAGCAGATCCACAAGGTCTGCCATGAGAGGTGACTGTATAGTTCCCTTAAGGAAAAGCACCTTTAGTAAATCTGCATTCTCTGTGAGAGCTTCCCATGTCTGGAATACACTGCCATCAGACACACATAACTGCACCACATATCACACTTTCACAAAATGCTTGAAGACATGGCTAAAGGTCAATCAGATTTGTGAACATGGTCCCTAGCTGTGTGTTGCCGCTTTCCATGTTGTCTGTTGTCTGTAGCTTGTGAGGTGTGGAAACACTTTGTTGCTTTTATGAATTTTGTCTTGCTGCTTTTTGTTTTATGTTGCTCTGTCTGTATGCTACGTCTTGCTTGTCCTATGTTGCTCTGTATGCTATGTCTTGCTTGTCCTATGTTGCTCTGTCTGTATGCTATGTCTTGCTTGTCCTATGTTGCTCTGTCTGTATGCTACGTCTTGCTTGTCCTATGTTGCTCTGTATGCTATGTCTTGCTTGTCCTATGTTGCTATGTCTTGCTTGTTCTATGCTGCTATTGTCTATATTGTAATTGTTTTTAATAACCTGCCCAGGGACTGCGGTTGAAAATTAGCCGGCTGGCTAAAACCGGCACTTTTACTGAAACGTTGATTAATGTGCACTGTCCCTGTAAAAATAAAAATAAACTCAAACTCAAACTCATATGACAGGACTGTGTAACTATATACATATATGACAGGACTGTGTAACTATATACATATATGACAGGACTGTGTAACTATATAAATATATGACAGGACTGTGTAACTATATACATATATGACAGGACTGTGTAACTATATACATATATGACAGGACTGTGTAACTATATAAATATATGACAGGACTGTGTAACTATATACATATATGACAGGACTGTGTAACTATATACATATATGACAGGACTGTGTAACAGCTAACTATATAAATATATGACAGGACTGTGTAACTATATAAATATATGACAGGACTGTGTAACAGCTAACTATATAAATATATGACAGGACTGTGTAACTATATAAATATATGACAGGACTGTGTAACTATATAAATATATGACAGGACTGTGTAACTATATACATATATGACAGGACTGTGTAACTATATACATATATGACAGGACTGTGTAACTATATAAATATATGACAGGACTGTGTAACTATATACATATATGACAGGACTGTGTAACTATATAAATATATGACAGGACTGTGTAACTATATACTTATATGACAGGACTGTGTAACTATATACATATATGACAGGACTGTGTAACTATATACATATATGACAGGACTGTGTAACTATATACATATATGACAGGACTGTGTAACTATATACATATATGACAGGACTGTGTAACTATATAAATATATGACAGGACTGTGTAACTATATACATATATGACAGGACTGTGTAACTATATACATATATGACAGGACTGTGTAACAGCTAACTATATAAATATATGACAGGACTGTGTAACTATATAAATATATGACAGGACTGTGTAACTATATAAATATATAACAGGACTGTGTAACAGCTAACTATATAAATATATGACAGGACTGTGTAACTATATAAATATATGACAGGACTGTGTAACTATATAAATATATGACAGGACTGTGTAACTATATACATATATGACAGGACTGTGTAACTATATACATATATGACAGGACTGTGTAACTATATAAATATATGACAGGACTGTGTAACAGCTAACTATATAAATATATGACAGGACTGTGTAACTATATAAATATATGACAGGACTGTGTAACTATATAAATATATGACAGGACTGTGTAACTATATACATATATGACAGGACTGTGTAACTATATACATATATGACAGGACTGTGTAACTATATAAATATATGACAGGACTGTGTAACTATATACATATATGACAGGACTGTGTAACTATATACATATATGACAGGACTGTGTAACTATATAAATATATGACAGGACTGTGTAACTATATACATATATGACAGGACTGTGTAACTATATAAATATATGACAGGACTGTGTAACTATATAAATATATGACAGGACTGTGTAACTATATACATATATGACAGGACTGTGTAACTATATACATATATGACAGGACTGTGTAACTATATACATATATGACAGGACTGTGTAACTATATACATATATGACAGGACTGTGTAACTATATACATATATGACAGGACTGTGTAACTATATAAATATATGACAGGACTGTGTAACTATATACATATATGACAGGACTGTGTAACTATATAAATATATGACAGGACTGTGTAACTATATACATATATGACAGGACTGTGTAACTATATAAATATATGACAGGACTGTGTAACTACATAAATATATGACAGGACTGTGTAACTATATACATATATGACAGGACTGTGTAACTATATACATATATGACAGGACTGTGTAACTATATACATATATGACAGGACTGTGTAACTATATACATATATGACAGGACTGTGTAACTATATACATATATGACAGGACTGTGTAACTATATACATATATGACAGGACTGTGTAACTATATACATATATGACAGGACTGTGTAACTATATACATATATGACAGGACTGTGTAACTATATACATATATGACAGGACTGTGTAACTATATAAATATATGACAGGACTGTGTAACTATATACATATATGACAGGACTGTGTAACTATATACATATATGACAGGACTGTGTAACTATATACATATATGACAGGACTGTGTAACTATATACATATATGACAGGACTGTGTAACTATATACATATATGACAGGACTGTGTAACTATATACATATATGACAGGACTGTGTAACTATATACATATATGACAGGACTGTGTAACTATATACATATATGACAGGACTGTGTAACTATATACATATATGACAGGACTGTGTAACTATATACATATATGACAGGACTGTGTAACTATATACATATATGACAGGACTGTGTAACTATATAAATATATGACAGGACTGTGTAACTATATACATATATGACAGGACTGTGTAACTATATACATATATGACAGGACTGTGTAACTATATACATATATGACAGGACTGTGTAACTATATACATATATGACAGGACTGTGTAACTATATACATATATGACAGGACTGTGTAACTATATACATATATGACAGGACTGTGTAACTATATACATATATGACAGGACTGTGTAACTATATACATATATACCTAAGAGTGAATTAAACTATTTTGAAAAAGCAATTAAGGGAATAAACTGGAATGATCTCTTGTCCTATACAGACGTGGAAGCTGATAGTCAGGTTTTTCTATCCACAATCCAGACTACAATAAATGGCTTCCTAAAGAAAATCAAATCCAAACCTGGCCAAAAGAGCACTCTTCCTTGGCTAAATGGAGAAATCTGGAAATTGATGAAAGAACGAGATTATGCTCTAAAAATAGCCCTAAAATCTAAATTAGAGCATGACAGACGTAGGTTTACCATGTTGAGAAATACGGTGATGAAAGAAATTAGACAGGCCAAGGCAAACTTCTTTATTAACATAATTGGTGAAGCAAAGGGAAATTCTAAATTGATATGGGAGAATCTAAAAAAGTTAACAGGGAAAGACCATAGTAACACTGCAAAAAGACTAGAAATCATGGTGAATAACAATCTAACACAGGATGCAGTCGAAATAGCAATAGCCTTCAATTCCTACTTTATTGACTCTGTCAGGGCACTGACACAGAACCCCTCCATTTGTTTCCTGGGCCCAGTGCTAGTGAATGACACTCAACCTGTCTTCATCATAAGGGAGGTTTCTGAGTCAAAGGTGAACAAGGTGATTAGCTCACTAAAGAACTCTAAAGCCAAAGATGTGTTTGGGATGGACTCTACCTTTCTTAAAAACTACAAAGAGTCACTCATTGGCCCCATTACTAAGGTCACCAACACATCTATTGGTCTCGGTGTGTTTCCAAGGGTATGGAAGTCGGCCATAATAACGGCCATCTTTAAATCAGGCGACCCTGCTGACGTGAGTAACTACAGGCCCATTAGTATACTACCTGTGGTGTCAAAGGTTGTTGAAAAGTGTGTAGCAGAACAACTGATTGCCCACCTCAACAACAGCCCCTTCACATTACACTCCATGCAGTTTGGCTTCAGAGCGAAACACTCCACAGAAACGGCCAACTGCTTTCTTCTGGAAAATGTGAAGTCCAAGATGGACAAAGGGGGTGTTGTGGGGGCTGTGTTTCTGGATCTAAGGAAGGCTTTTGATACTGTTAACCATGAGATTCTCATCACAAAATTGTCCAAGTTCAACTTTTCCCCTGATGCCTTGAGATGGATGAAATCATACCTTGAAGGCAGAACTCAGTGTGTCAGAGTGAGCAATGAGCTGTCGCCCACTCGTAGCTATGATGTGGGCGTGCCCCAAGGGTCAATACTGGGGCCCCTCCTGTTCAGCCTGTACATTAATGATCTGCCTTCTGTCTGTACTGGGTCTGAAGTTCAAATGTATGCAGATGATACAGTGATATATGTGCATGCAAAGAGCAAACAACAAGCTGCACAAGAACTCACTACTGTAATGGTCCAGGTTACAAAGTGGCTCAGTGACTCGTGTTTGCATCTCAATGTGAAAAAAACTGTTTGCATGTTCTTCACAAAGAGGGCAACAGATGCTACTGAGCCAGATGTCTATGTGTCAGGGGAGAAGCTCCAGGTGGTATCCGATTTTAAGTACCTTGGCATCATACTTGATTCCAACCTCTCTTTTAAAAAGCATGTGAAAAAAGTAATTCAAATAACCAAATTCAACCTAGCTAATTTCCGATTTATACGAAATTGTTTGACTACAGAGGTAGCAAAACTGTACTTCGAAACTATGATACTCCCCCACTTAACATACTGCTTGACTAGTTGGGCCCAAGCTTGCTGTACAACATTAAAACCTATTCAGTCTGTCTACAAACAGGCTCTCAAAGTGCTTGATAGGAAGCCCAATAGCCATCATCATTGTCACATTCTTAGAAAGCATGAGCTCTTGAGTTGGGAAAATCTTGTGCAATACACCGACGCATGTCTTGTATTCAAGATCCTTAATGGCCTGGCTCCCCCTCCACTCAACATTTTTGTTAAACAGAAAACCCAGACATATGGCAGCAGATCCACAAGGTCTGCCATGAGAGGTGACTGTATAGTTCCCTTAAGGAAAAGCACCTTTAGTAAATCTGCATTCTCTGTGAGAGCTTCCCATGTCTGGAATACACTGCCATCAGACACACATAACTGCACCACATATCACACTTTCACAAAATGCTTGAAGACATGGCTAAAGGTCAATCAGATTTGTGAACATGGTCCCTAGCTGTGTGTTGCCGCTTTCCATGTTGTCTGTTGTCTGTAGCTTGTGAGGTGTGGAAACACTTTGTTGCTTTTATGAATTTTGTCTTGCTGCTTTTTGTTTTATGTTGCTCTGTCTGTATGCTACGTCTTGCTTGTCCTATGTTGCTCTGTATGCTATGTCTTGCTTGTCCTATGTTGCTCTGTCTGTATGCTATGTCTTGCTTGTCCTATGTTGCTCTGTCTGTATGCTACGTCTTGCTTGTCCTATGTTGCTCTGTATGCTATGTCTTGCTTGTCCTATGTTGCTATGTCTTGCTTGTTCTATGCTGCTATTGTCTATATTGTAATTGTTTTTAATAACCTGCCCAGGGACTGCGGTTGAAAATTAGCCGGCTGGCTAAAACCGGCACTTTTACTGAAACGTTGATTAATGTGCACTGTCCCTGTAAAAATAAAAATAAACTCAAACTCAAACTCATATGACAGGACTGTGTAACTATATACATATATGACAGGACTGTGTAACTATATACATATATGACAGGACTGTGTAACTATATAAATATATGACAGGACTGTGTAACTATATACATATATGACAGGACTGTGTAACTATATACATATATGACAGGACTGTGTAACTATATAAATATATGACAGGACTGTGTAACTATATACATATATGACAGGACTGTGTAACTATATACATATATGACAGGACTGTGTAACAGCTAACTATATAAATATATGACAGGACTGTGTAACTATATAAATATATGACAGGACTGTGTAACAGCTAACTATATAAATATATGACAGGACTGTGTAACTATATAAATATATGACAGGACTGTGTAACTATATAAATATATGACAGGACTGTGTAACTATATACATATATGACAGGACTGTGTAACTATATACATATATGACAGGACTGTGTAACTATATAAATATATGACAGGACTGTGTAACTATATACATATATGACAGGACTGTGTAACTATATAAATATATGACAGGACTGTGTAACTATATACTTATATGACAGGACTGTGTAACTATATACATATATGACAGGACTGTGTAACTATATACATATATGACAGGACTGTGTAACTATATACATATATGACAGGACTGTGTAACTATATACATATATGACAGGACTGTGTAACTATATAAATATATGACAGGACTGTGTAACTATATACATATATGACAGGACTGTGTAACTATATACATATATGACAGGACTGTGTAACAGCTAACTATATAAATATATGACAGGACTGTGTAACTATATAAATATATGACAGGACTGTGTAACAATATAAATATATAACAGGACTGTGTAACAGCTAACTATATAAATATATGACAGGACTGTGTAACTATATAAATATATGACAGGACTGTGTAACTATATAAATATATGACAGGACTGTGTAACTATATACATATATGACAGGACTGTGTAACTATATACATATATGACAGGACTGTGTAACTATATAAATATATGACAGGACTGTGTAACAGCTAACTATATAAATATATGACAGGACTGTGTAACTATATAAATATATGACAGGACTGTGTAACTATATAAATATATGACAGGACTGTGTAACTATATACATATATGACAGGACTGTGTAACTATATACATATATGACAGGACTGTGTAACTATATAAATATATGACAGGACTGTGTAACTATATACATATATGACAGGACTGTGTAACTATATACATATATGACAGGACTGTGTAACTATATAAATATATGACAGGACTGTGTAACTATATACATATATGACAGGACTGTGTAACTATATAAATATATGACAGGACTGTGTAACTATATAAATATATGACAGGACTGTGTAACTATATACATATATGACAGGACTGTGTAACTATATACATATATGACAGGACTGTGTAACTATATACATATATGACAGGACTGTGTAACAGCTAACTATATAAATATATGACAGGACTGTGTAACAGCTAACTATATAAATATATGACAGGACTGTGTAACAGTTAACTATATAAATATATGACAGGACTGTGTAACTATATAAATATATGACAGGACTGTGTAACAGTTAACTATATAAATATATGACAGGACTGTGTAACTATATAAATATATGACAGGACTGTGTAACAGCTAACTATGTAAATATATGACAGGACTGTGTAACTATATAAATATATGACAGGACTGTGTAACTATATAAATATATGACAGGACTGTGTAACAGTTAACTATATAAATATATGACAGGACTGTGTAACTATATAAATATATTACAGGACTGTGTAACAGTTAACTATATAAATATATGACAGGACTGTGTAACTATATAAATATATGACAGGACTGTGTAACAGTTAACTATATAAATATATGAAAGGACTGTGTAACTATATAAATATATGACAGGACTGTGTAACTATATAAATATATGACAGGACTGTGTAACAGCTAACTATGTAAATATATGACAGGACTGTGTAACAGTTAACTATGTAAATATATGACAGGACTGTGTAACAGCTAACTATATAAATATATGACAGGACTGTGTAACAGCTAACTATGTAAATATATGACAGGACTGTGTAACAGTTAACTATGTAAATATATGACAGGACTGTGTAACAGCTAACTATATAAATATATGACAGGACTGTGTAACAGCTAACTATGTAAATATATGACAGGACTGTGTAACAGTTAACTATGTAAATATATGACAGGACTGTGTAACAGCTAACTATATACATATATGACAGGACTGTGTAACAGTTAACTATATAAATATATGACAGGACTGTGTAACTATATAAATATATTACAGGACTGTGTAACAGTTAACTATATAAATATATGACAGGACTGTGTAACTATATAAATATATGACAGGACTGTGTAACAGTTAACTATATAAATATATGAAAGGACTGTGTAACTATATAAATATATGACAGGACTGTGTAACTATATAAATATATGACAGGACTGTGTAACAGCTAACTATGTAAATATATGACAGGACTGTGTAACAGTTAACTATGTAAATATATGACAGGACTGTGTAACAGCTAACTATATAAATATATGACAGGACTGTGTAACAGCTAACTATGTAAATATATGACAGGACTGTGTAACAGTTAACTATGTAAATATATGACAGGACTGTGTAACAGCTAACTATATAAATATATGACAGGACTGTGTAACAGTTAACTATATAAATATATGACAGGACTGTGTAACTATATAAATATATGACAGAACTGTGTAACAGTTAACTATATAAATATATGACAGGACTGTGTAACTATATAAATATATGACAGGACTGTGTAACAGTTAACTATATAAATATATGACAGGACTGTGTAACTATATAAATATATGACAGGACTGTGTAACAGTTAACTATATAAATATATGACAGGACTGTGTAACTATATACATATATGACAGGACTGTGTAACAGTTAACTATATAAATATATGACAGGACTGTGTAACTATATAAATATATGACAGGACTGTGTAACTATATAAATATATGACAGGACTGTGTAACAGCTAACTATATAAATATATGACAGGACTGTGTAACTATATAAATATATGACAGGACTGTGTAACTATATAAATATATGACAGGACTGTGTAACTATATAAGTATATGACAGGACTGTGTAACTATATAAATATATTACAGGACTGTGTAACAGTTAACTATATAAATATATGACAGGACTGTGTAACAGTCAACTATATAAATATATGACAGGACTGTGTAACTATATAAATATATGACAGGACTGTGTAACAGTTAACTATATAAATATATGACAGGACTGTGTAACTATATAAATATATGACAGGACTGTGTAACAGTTAACTATATAAATATATGACAGGACTGTGTAACTATATAAATATATGACAGGACTGTGTAACAGCTAACTATATAAATATATGACAGGACTGTGTAACTATATAAATATATGACAGGACTGTGTAACAGTTAACTATATAAATATATGACAGGACTGTGTAACTATATAAATATATGACAGGACTGTGTAACAGTTAACTATATAAATATATGACAGGACTGTGTAACTATATAAATATATGACAGGACTGTGTAACAGTTAACTATATAAATATATGACAGGACTGTGTAACTATATAAATATATGACAGGACTGTGTAACTATATAAATATATGACAGGACTGTGTAACTATGTAAATATATGACAGGACTGTGTAACTATGTAAATATATGACAGGACTGTGTAACAGTTAACTATGTAAATATATGACAGGACTGTGTAACTATATAAATATATGACAGGACTGTGTAACTATATAAATATATGACGGGACTGTGTAACTATATAAATATATGACAGGACTGTGTAACATGTAAATATATGACAGGACTGTGTAACAGTTAACTATATAAATATATGACAGGACTGTGTAACTATGTAAATATATGACAGGACTGTGTAACAGTTAACTATATAAATATATGACAGGACTGTGTAACAGTTAACTATATAAATATATGACAGGACTGTGTAACTATGTAAATATATGACAGGACTGTGTAACTATATAAATATATGACAGGACTGTGTAACTATATAAATATATGACAGGACTGTGTAACAGCTAACTATATAAATATATGACAGGATTGTGTAACTATATAAATATATGACAGGACTGTGTAACTATATAAATATATGACAGGACTGTGTAACAGCTAACTATATAAATATATGACAGGACTGTGTAACTATATAAATATATGACAGGACTGTGTAACTATATAAATATATGACAGGACTGTGTAACAGTTAACTATATAAATATATGACAGGACTGTGTAACTATATAAATATATTACAGGACTGTGTAACAGTTAACTATATAAATATATGACAGGACTGTGTAACAGTTAACTATATAAATATATGACAGGACTGTGTAACTATATAAATATATTACAGGACTGTGTAACAGTTAACTATATAAATATATGACAGGACTGTGTAACAGTTAACTATATAAATATATGACAGGACTGTGTAACTATATAAATATATTACAGGACTGTGTAACAGTTAACTATATAAATATATGACAGGACTGTGTAACAGTTAACTATATAAATATATGACAGGACTGTGTAACTATATAAATATATGACAGGACTGTGTAACAGTTAACTATATAAATATATGACAGGACTGTGTAACAGTTAACTATATAAATATATGACAGGACTGTGTAACTATATAAATATATGACAGGACTGTGTAACAGTTAACTATATAAATATATGACAGGACTGTGTAACAGCTAACTATATAAATATATGACAGGGCTGTGTAACTATATAAATATATGACAGGACTGTGTAACAGTTAACTATATAAATATATGACAGGACTGTGTAACTATATAAATATATGACAGGACTGTGTAACAGTTAACTATATAAATATATGACAGGGCTGTGTAACAGTTAACTATATAAATATATTACAGGGCTGTGTAACAGTTAACTATATAAATATATGACAGGGCTGTGTAACAGTTAACTATATAAATATATGACAGGACTGTGTAACTATATAAATATATTACAGGGCTGTGTAACAGTTAACTATATAAATATATGACAGGGCTGTGTAACAGTTAACTATATAAATATATGACAGGACTGTGTAACAGTTAACTATGTAAATATATGACAGGGCTGTGTAACAGTTAACTATGTAAATATATGACAGGACTGTGTAACAGTTAACTATGTAAATATATGACAGGGCTGTGTAACAGTTAACTATGTAAATATATGACAGGGCTGTGTAACAGTTAACTATGTAAATATATGACAGGACTGTGTAACAGTTAACTATATAAATATATTACAGGACTGTGTAACAGTTAACTATATAAATATATGACAGGGCTGTGTAACAGCTAACTATATAAATATATGACAGGGCTGTGTAACAGTTAACTATGTAAATATATGACACGGCTGTGTAACAGTTAACTATGTAAATATATGACAGGACTGTGTAACAGTTAACTATGTAAATATATGACAGGGCTGTGTAACAGTTAACTATATAAATATATTACAGGACTGTGTAACAGTTAACTATATAAATATATGACAGGGCTGTGTAACAGCTAACTATATAAATATATGACAGGGCTGTGTAACAGTTAACTATGTAAATATATGACAGGGCTGTGTAACAGTTAACTATGTAAATATATGACAGGACTGTGTAACAGTTAACTATGTAAATATATGACAGGGCTGTGTAACAGTTAACTATATAAATATATGACAGGGCTGTGTAACTATATAAATATATGACAGGACTGTGTAACTATATAAATATATGACAGGACTGTGTAACTATATAAATATATGACAGGACTGTGTAACTATATAAATATATGACAGGGCTGTGTAACAGTTAACTATATAAATATATGACAGGACTGTGTAACTATATAAATATATGACAGGACTGTGTAACAGTTAACTATATAAATATATGACAGGACTGTGTAACTATATAAATATATGACAGGACTGTGTAACAGTTAACTATATAAATATATGACAGGACTGTGTAACTATATAAATATATGACAGGACTGTGTAACAGTTAACTATATAAATATATTACAGGACTGTGTAACTATATAAATATATGACAGGACTGTGTAACAGTTAACTATATAAATATATGACAGGACTGTGTAACTATATAAATATATGACAGGACTGTGTAACTATATAAATATATTACAGGACTGTGTAACAGCTAACTATATAAATATATGACAGGACTGTGTAACTATATAAATATATGACAGGACTGTGTAACAGTTAACTATATAAATATATGACAGGACTGTGTAACTATATAAATATATGACAGGACTGTGTAACTATATAAATATATGACAGGACTGTGTAACTATATAAATATATGACAGGACTGTGTAACAGTTAACTATATAAATATATGACAGGACTGTGTAACTATATAAATATATTACAGGACTGTGTAACAGTTAACTATATAAATATATGACAGGACTGTGTAACAGTTAACTATATAAATATATGACAGGACTGTGTAACTATATAAATATATTACAGGACTGTGTAACAGTTAACTATATAAATATATGACAGGACTGTGTAACAGTTAACTATATAAATATATGACAGGACTGTGTAACTATATAAATATATTACAGGACTGTGTAACAGTTAACTATATAAATATATGACAGGACTGTGTAACAGTTAACTATATAAATATATGACAGGACTGTGTAACTATATAAATATATGACAGGACTGTGTAACAGTTAACTATATAAATATATGACAGGACTGTGTAACAGTTAACTATATAAATATATGACAGGACTGTGTAACTATATAAATATATGACAGGACTGTGTAACAGTTAACTATATAAATATATGACAGGACTGTGTAACAGCTAACTATATAAATATATGACAGGGCTGTGTAACTATATAAATATATGACAGGACTGTGTAACAGTTAACTATATAAATATATGACAGGACTGTGTAACTATATAAATATATGACAGGACTGTGTAACAGTTAACTATATAAATATATGACAGGGCTGTGTAACAGTTAACTATATAAATATATTACAGGGCTGTGTAACAGTTAACTATATAAATATATGACAGGGCTGTGTAACAGTTAACTATATAAATATATGACAGGACTGTGTAACTATATAAATATATTACAGGGCTGTGTAACAGTTAACTATATAAATATATGACAGGGCTGTGTAACAGTTAACTATATAAATATATGACAGGACTGTGTAACAGTTAACTATGTAAATATATGACAGGGCTGTGTAACAGTTAACTATGTAAATATATGACAGGACTGTGTAACAGTTAACTATGTAAATATATGACAGGGCTGTGTAACAGTTAACTATGTAAATATATGACAGGGCTGTGTAACAGTTAACTATGTAAATATATGACAGGACTGTGTAACAGTTAACTATATAAATATATTACAGGACTGTGTAACAGTTAACTATATAAATATATGACAGGGCTGTGTAACAGCTAACTATATAAATATATGACAGGGCTGTGTAACAGTTAACTATGTAAATATATGACACGGCTGTGTAACAGTTAACTATGTAAATATATGACAGGACTGTGTAACAGTTAACTATGTAAATATATGACAGGGCTGTGTAACAGTTAACTATATAAATATATTACAGGACTGTGTAACAGTTAACTATATAAATATATGACAGGGCTGTGTAACAGCTAACTATATAAATATATGACAGGGCTGTGTAACAGTTAACTATGTAAATATATGACAGGGCTGTGTAACAGTTAACTATGTAAATATATGACAGGACTGTGTAACAGTTAACTATGTAAATATATGACAGGGCTGTGTAACAGTTAACTATATAAATATATGACAGGGCTGTGTAACTATATAAATATATGACAGGACTGTGTAACTATATAAATATATGACAGGACTGTGTAACTATATAAATATATGACAGGACTGTGTAACTATATAAATATATGACAGGGCTGTGTAACAGTTAACTATATAAATATATGACAGGACTGTGTAACTATATAAATATATGACAGGACTGTGTAACAGTTAACTATATAAATATATGACAGGACTGTGTAACTATATAAATATATGACAGGACTGTGTAACAGTTAACTATATAAATATATGACAGGACTGTGTAACTATATAAATATATGACAGGACTGTGTAACAGTTAACTATATAAATATATTACAGGACTGTGTAACTATATAAATATATGACAGGACTGTGTAACAGTTAACTATATAAATATATGACAGGACTGTGTAACTATATAAATATATGACAGGACTGTGTAACTATATAAATATATTACAGGACTGTGTAACAGCTAACTATATAAATATATGACAGGACTGTGTAACTATATAAATATATGACAGGACTGTGTAACAGTTAACTATATAAATATATGACAGGACTGTGTAACTATATAAATATATGACAGGACTGTGTAACTATATAAATATATGACAGGACTGTGTAACTATATAAATATATGACAGGACTGTGTAACAGTTAACTATATAAATATATGACAGGACTGTGTAACTATATAAATATATTACAGGACTGTGTAACAGTTAACTATATAAATATATGACAGGACTGTGTAACAGTTAACTATATAAATATATGACAGGACTGTGTAACTATATAAATATATTACAGGACTGTGTAACAGTTAACTATATAAATATATGACAGGACTGTGTAACAGTTAACTATATAAATATATGACAGGACTGTGTAACTATATAAATATATTACAGGACTGTGTAACAGTTAACTATATAAATATATGACAGGACTGTGTAACAGTTAACTATATAAATATATGACAGGACTGTGTAACTATATAAATATATGACAGGACTGTGTAACAGTTAACTATATAAATATATGACAGGACTGTGTAACAGTTAACTATATAAATATATGACAGGACTGTGTAACTATATAAATATATGACAGGACTGTGTAACAGTTAACTATATAAATATATGACAGGACTGTGTAACAGCTAACTATATAAATATATGACAGGGCTGTGTAACTATATAAATATATGACAGGACTGTGTAACAGTTAACTATATAAATATATGACAGGACTGTGTAACTATATAAATATATGACAGGACTGTGTAACAGTTAACTATATAAATATATGACAGGGCTGTGTAACAGTTAACTATATAAATATATTACAGGGCTGTGTAACAGTTAACTATATAAATATATGACAGGGCTGTGTAACAGTTAACTATATAAATATATGACAGGACTGTGTAACTATATAAATATATTACAGGGCTGTGTAACAGTTAACTATATAAATATATGACAGGGCTGTGTAACAGTTAACTATATAAATATATGACAGGACTGTGTAACAGTTAACTATGTAAATATATGACAGGGCTGTGTAACAGTTAACTATGTAAATATATGACAGGACTGTGTAACAGTTAACTATGTAAATATATGACAGGGCTGTGTAACAGTTAACTATGTAAATATATGACAGGGCTGTGTAACAGTTAACTATGTAAATATATGACAGGACTGTGTAACAGTTAACTATATAAATATATTACAGGACTGTGTAACAGTTAACTATATAAATATATGACAGGGCTGTGTAACAGCTAACTATATAAATATATGACAGGGCTGTGTAACAGTTAACTATGTAAATATATGACACGGCTGTGTAACAGTTAACTATGTAAATATATGACAGGACTGTGTAACAGTTAACTATGTAAATATATGACAGGGCTGTGTAACAGTTAACTATATAAATATATTACAGGACTGTGTAACAGTTAACTATATAAATATATGACAGGGCTGTGTAACAGCTAACTATATAAATATATGACAGGGCTGTGTAACAGTTAACTATGTAAATATATGACAGGGCTGTGTAACAGTTAACTATGTAAATATATGACAGGACTGTGTAACAGTTAACTATGTAAATATATGACAGGGCTGTGTAACAGTTAACTATATAAATATATGACAGGGCTGTGTAACTATATAAATATATGACAGGACTGTGTAACTATATAAATATATGACAGGACTGTGTAACTATATAAATATATGACAGGACTGTGTAACTATATAAATATATGACAGGGCTGTGTAACAGTTAACTATATAAATATATGACAGGACTGTGTAACTATATAAATATATGACAGGACTGTGTAACAGTTAACTATATAAATATATGACAGGACTGTGTAACTATATAAATATATGACAGGACTGTGTAACAGTTAACTATATAAATATATGACAGGACTGTGTAACTATATAAATATATGACAGGACTGTGTAACAGTTAACTATATAAATATATTACAGGACTGTGTAACTATATAAATATATGACAGGACTGTGTAACAGTTAACTATATAAATATATGACAGGACTGTGTAACTATATAAATATATGACAGGACTGTGTAACTATATAAATATATTACAGGACTGTGTAACAGCTAACTATATAAATATATGACAGGACTGTGTAACTATATAAATATATGACAGGACTGTGTAACAGTTAACTATATAAATATATGACAGGACTGTGTAACTATATAAATATATGACAGGACTGTGTAACTATATAAATATATGACAGGACTGTGTAACAGTTAACTATATAAATATATGACAGGACTGTGTAACTATATAAATATATGACAGGACTGTGTAACTATATAAATATATTACAGGACTGTGTAACAGTTAACTATATAAATATATGACAGGACTGTGTAACTATATAAATATATGACAGGACTGTGTAACAGTTAACTATATAAATATATTACAGGACTGTGTAACAGTTAACTATATAAATATATGACAGGGCTGTGTAACAGCTAACTATATAAATATATGACAGGGCTGTGTAACAGTTAACTATGTAAATATATGACAGGGCTGTGTAACAGTTAACTATGTAAATATATGACAGGACTGTGTAACAGTTAACTATATAAATATATGACAGGGCTGTGTAACTATATAAATATATGACAGGACTGTGTAACTATATACATATATGACAGGACTGTGTAACTATATACATATATGACAGGACTGTGTAACTATATAAATATATGACAGGACTGTGTAACTATATAAATATATGACAGGACTGTGTAACTATATAAATATATGACAGGACTGTGTAACTATATAAATATATGACAGGGCTGTGTAACTATATAAATATATGACAGGACTGTGTAACTATATACATATATGACAGGACTGTGTAACTATATACATATATGACAGGACTGTGTAACTATATACATATATGACAGGACTGTGTAACTATATAAATATATGACAGGACTGTGTAACTATATAAATATATGACAGGACTGTGTAACTATATAAATATATGACAGGACTGTGTAACTATATAAATATATTAATATATATGAATTTAAAGAAGTGTATGTTTAGTTAGACTGGTCTTGCTTCTAGTGATGCATTTCACAGAAAATATATTTATGGATGATCATTTTCAAAGGTTAATTTGTGAGGGTTTGTGTTTGCAACAGTCTTTGCAGATGACGAGCGGTCTACTCAGTGTTGCAGTAGGAGTTGTGTTTGCTGCCACTCGGGATGCGAGCCAGTCCCTTTTAACCACGTTCAGAGTGGCGCCCTTCACGGGACTACTAGTGAGTAGCGGTAGCATTGTCTTTTAATCGCTACATCTTATTTGTTTAAACGTCGAGGATCCCTTTGGAAATACTGAAAGTCTTCTGATGAAGGTTTTCAAGAGTACTCCTCTGGCGTCAAATTCACAGCTTGTTGGATGCATATATTGTTTTTTACCCACAATTCAATAGCATTGACTGTAATTTAAGGGTGAATATGTTTTACACGAAATTCTGAATGTCATATTCTCATTTCAGTGTATAATATACTGATCATGTAACTATCACTAAATTATAATTTAAGCAATTAAGTCAAATCAATTAGTAAAAAACTGTTCAGCTAAATTTCTGTTCATTAAGCAATAGTAAAATATTGATTAGCGCACTTATAAAACCTATTGATAATTGCTGTCAATGTGAGGACCATTAAATGTGATCCTTCTCTTCTCTCTCCTCAGTTCTTCATCGCTGGGTTGTTATCCAACCTGTTGTTCAAATTCCCCAGACTATTACCTGTGAGTCAATAGTTTTACCTGTGAGTCAATAGTTTTACCTGTGAGTCAATAGTTTTACCTGTGAGTCAATAGTTTTACCTGTGAGTCAATAGTTTTACCTGTGAGTCAATAGTTTTACCTGTGAGTCAATAGTTTTACCTGTGAGTCAATAGTTTTACCTGTGAGTCAATAGTTTTACCTGTGAGTCAATAGTTTTACCTGTGAGTCAATAGTTTTACCTGTGAGTCAATAGTTTTACCTGTGAGTCAAATGCAGAAATACCCAGCGGGCAAAACAGGTTGAACGACAACCAGATTAACGTCATAATCGCCTGCATTGGAACCAGTTTTGCCCCCTGGGTAGATTAGATTAAAATAGATTAGTTTAGATTAGAAAACCTTTACACCATAAAATGTACATTGGGATACAGACAAAATTACAAACTAAAAAACAACAGATCAGCAAGGAGTTAAATCTTTTAATTGATTAAAGATGAAAACATTTGTTAATACATTGACTGTTCTGATATTCATGTTTAAATTAGACTAGATTTACTACAAACCTTGATTGAATCCTTGGCTTTGATGAGTTTTATTTCATGTTAACACACTTTAGCCGATAGTAGAAGATCCATGTAACACTCTGTCTTATGAACCGGTAGGTCTGCCTGTGTGTCAACATCGGCAGCATGGTCGTAGCAGTAGTTGGAGGAGTGTTGATATGCGTTGACTTGGGCATGGACATGCCTACCTGGAATCCCAATGTTCAACATCATATAAAGGTAATTTGTTCTAAAAGTAGATAGTTTTTTCTCATCAAAGTTGCCGTAGTGTAGTAATGGGATGTGGCAGCATCCTGCTTGATGAAGGTCTGTCCCTGACACTTTTCTTATGCCTGTTTGTGTTTCTGTAACAGCTGGAGGTGCTGATGCTCTGTGTGTTGGTCATGGAGGTGACCCTCTCTGCTGTCCTCTCCTTCTGGATCCGGGGAGCCAAACGCAGCCATTCACTGTGACCTGTTATCTGTCTGCCAGCTGTTCATGGACGACCACATCCAAATATATTGACGTTTAAAAAATGAAATGATAGTGAGCGAGGAAGACAATGGGGGAAGATATGCTGTGTCAAAGGGCAGCGCCGCAGTAAAGGGACTTATCATTATAATGTCGTCTCTACTTGATTGTAAATGAACTAACATCTGCATTTCCGGGATAGAGAGTACTCTAAAAACTGTTTAGCTTTGACCATCAGTATGTGCCTCAATGTATGAGAAAGTACAGCAGCCTCAGATATCTTTACCCACTATCCAGCCTATGTAGGCCAGCGGTGAGTCCTCATCAAGGGGCTTGATGAGGACTCACCGCCCCTACACCCATCTGTGGGTTTTAGAGTACTGTCTCAACCTCGGTGATTGCCTGCCTGCCTGCCTGCCTGCCTGCTACGAGTCCTGTCTGTGTGGTTCTTTCTGACCAGGCTGGTTGTGGTCTAACTCTGCTGCGTAGCTACACACACATGCACGCACGCACGCATGCACGCACACACACAGTGTAGCTACACACTCCACTCAGACTGAGAACAACAGTCTTGTGGTCAAAACTAGAATGCGTCCCAAATGGCACCCTATTCCCTATTTAGTGCATAACTTCTGACCAGGGCAGGGTAGTGCACAACAATGTAGGGAATAGGGTGCCATTTGGGACACGGACATATTGTGTTCTCGGAGGTGTCGAGGCAACCATTCTTCATTAGCGTTGCCTCCTCATTGGTTTGTTGTTCCCTATTTCAACCAGTATCAGTTCTTCCTGTGTGACTCTATCTATCTCAGTGTGTGTGTTTGCAGGGGTCTGTTTGTGGTTAATGATTAGAGTGTGTCTGTATCTAGCAGTAGCTTTAGGCGCTAACTGTAAAGGCTGACAGCATCAGTACATAGCTTAAGCCTACCAGTTGACAGTTTGAAACAGAGACATTTTCGAAACAAAGCCCCCTATGTTGTTGTTGTTTTCAACTGCTCACATTTGGTCATCTAACAGACTGGTATCCAGAGAGAGGGCTTTGTCTTGCTCGCTTCAAACACTGTAATTGTTGTTTGAGTAAAAATCATGTCCATATTAGGCATTGGGAAAAAGCCGAAGTAATATCATGTCAGATGTAGCTGTGGTGCTAAACATTAAAGAGCTTTTTAATATCCTGTTTAATACTCTGTACAGAGAGACACATAGTACTGGTAACGATAAGAACAGCCAGAGAGACACATAGTACTGGTAACGATAAGAACAGCCAGAGAGACACATAGTACTGGTAACGATAAGAACAGCCAGAGACACATAGTACTGGTAACGATAAGAACAGCCAGAGAGATACATAGTACTGGTAACGATAAGAACAGCCAGAGAGACACATAGTACTGGTAACGATAAGAACAGCCAGAGACACATAGTACTGGTAACGATAAGAACAGCCAGAGACACATAGTACTGGTAACGATAAGAACAGCCAGAGACACATAGTACTGGTAACAATAAGAACAGCCAGACAGACACATAGTACTGGTAACGATAAGAACAGCCAGAGAGACACATAGTACTGGTAACGATAAGAACAGCCAGAGAGACACATAGTACTGGTAACGATAAGAACAGCCAGAGAGACAGGGAAATGTCCCTTGTTCTGGCGCCTCGGTCACACCGACAGCGTCATTGCGCAAAATGTTACGCAGCATCATCTGGATATGTGGTGAACAAAAGTAACAAAAGTTCAACACCTTTCTGCTTTCTGCTTTCTCCAGCCGACTACACATACAGTTTGATGCATAAGTTTGACTAAGTTCTATAAATCCAACGCATCACACAGAACGCACTGCAACTGCCTCGGCAACGCAATGCTGCAGGACAAACGCAGCTTTTCATTGGAAATGAATGTACTTCTGGTGGACCAAAATGCAGTGATACTGTCGGTGTGATGGAGGCGTTAATTAACAGAATAGCTGGTAGTGAATCCCCACTAGCGTCTGTCTGGCTGTCTGCTGAATAGCTGGTAGTGAATCCCCACTAGCGTCTGTCTGGCTGTCTGCTGAATAGCTGGTAGTGAATCCCCACTAGCGTCTGTCTGGCTGTCTGCTGAATAGCTGGTAGTGAATCCCCACTAGCGTCTGTCTGGCTGTCTGCTGAATAGCTGGTAGTGAATCCCCACTAGCGTCTGTCTGGCTGTCTGCTGAATAGCTGGTAGTGAATCCCCACTAGCGTCTGTCTGGCTGTCTGCTGAATAGCTGGTAGTGAATCCCCACTAGCGTCTGTCTGGCTGTCTGCTGAATAGCTGGTAGTGAATCCCCACTAGCGTCTGTCTGGCTGTCTGCTGAATAGCTGGTAGTGAATCCCCACTAGCGTCTGTCTGGCTGTCTGCTGAATAGCTGGTAGTGAATCCCCACTAGCGTCTGTCTGGCTGTCTGCTGAATAGCTGGTAGTGAATCCCCACTAGCGTCTGTCTGGCTGTCTGCTGAATAGCTGGTAGTGAATCCCCACTAGCGTCTGTCTGACTGTCTGCTGAATAGCTGGTAGTGAATCCCCACTAGCGTCTGTCTGGCTGTCTGCTGAATAGTTGGTAGTGAATCCCCACTAGCGTCTGTCTGGCTGTCTGCTGAATATCTGGTAGTGAATCCCCACTAGCGTCTGTCTGGCTGTCTGCTGAATATCTGGTAGTGAATCCCCACTAGCGTCTGTCTGGCTGTCTGCTGAATAGCTGGTAGTGAATCCCCACTAGCGTCTGTCTGGCTGTCTGCTGAATAGCTGGTAGTGAATCCCCACTAGCGTCTGTCTGGCTGTCTGCTGAATAGCTGGTAGTGAATCCCCACTAGCGTCTGTCTGGCTGTCTGCTGAGTACTTTCCATCTGTTTGCTTCCTTGAATAAGACATAATAAAACAAATATTCTACATTATAAACAGTGATACATATCTAGTTCATTAAAACACATATACAGTCAGAACGCGACGTACCAGCATTGGTGAAACTATTTCTTTAAGTACTGCATACATAGCAATGTTACATTTTCAACACATCGTTCTGAAATGCCAAAGGCCATCGGTCTCAACGACGAGTGTCTGTTGCTGTCAGAGTGGTCTGTTGTCATAGTGGTCTGTTGTGTGTCTGTTGTCGGAGTGGTTTGCTATGTGTCTATTGTCATAGTGGTCTGTTATGTGTCTGTTGTTTTCAGAATCCAGTAGAGTCCAGTCAAGAGTCCAGTAGAGACAGTAAAGACCAGTAGAGTCCAGTAGAGACCAGTAGAGTCCAGTAGAGACACAGTAGAGACACAGTAGAGTCCAGTCAAGAGTCCAGTCAAGAGTCCAGTAGAGTCCAGTAGAGTCCAGTAGAGACCAGTAGAGACACAGTAGAGACCAGTAGAGTCCAGTAGAGACCAGTAGAGGCACAGTAGTCCAGTAGATACACAGTAGAGTCCAGTAGAGTCCAGTCAAGACACAGTAGAGTCCAGAGAGACCAGTAGAATCCAGTAGAGTCCAGTCAACACACAGTAGAGTCCAGTGGAGACAGAGTGGAGACCAGTAGAGTCCAGTCAAGACACAGTAGAGTCCAGTGGAGACAGAGTGGAGACCAGTAGTCCAGTAGAGTCCAGTAGAGTCAAGTAGATACCAGTAGAGTCCAGTAGAGTCCAGTAGATACCAGTAGAGTCCAGTGGAGTCCAGTGGAGACAGAGTTGAGACCAGTAGTCCAGTAGAGTCCAGTAGAGTCCAGTAGATACCAGTAGAGTCCAGTAGAGTCCAGTAGAGACCAGTAGTCCAGTAGAGTCCAGTGGATACACAGTAGAGACAAGTAGAGACACAGTAGAGTCCAGTAGTTCAGTAGAGTCCAGTAGAGACACAGTAGAGACCAGTAGAGGCACAGTAGAGTCCAGTAGAGACCAGTAGAGTCCAATAGAGACACAGTAGAGTCCAGTAGAGACACAGTAGAGTCCAGTAGAGACACAGTAGAATCCAGTAGAGACACAGTAGAGTCCAGTAGAGACACAGTAGAGACCAGTAGAGGCACAGTAGAGTCCAGTAGAGACCAGTAGAGTCCAATAGAGACACAGTAGAGTCCAGTAGAGACACAGTAGAATCCAGTAGAGACACAGTAGAGTCCAGTAGAGACACAGTAGAGTGCCCAGTGTTACAGGCGTCACTGAGCATGCTTAACAGGATAGCTTCCTCACTCAAGTCCTTACTGATCCTCCGTAACACCAGTTCTCAGTGCAGTGGCATCACAGCTAGAAGAGGAAGACACATTGACAGGGTTAACAAAAAGGATTTACAAACTGTCAAACATTGTAAATGTCCAACCCCAACTGGTTACTACTGAGCTAGAGAAAGGTTGATTTAACATGACTGTCTAACATCTAGACTGTACATCTATTGATTAGGCTCCTTTGACGTCTTATGACTGTAAGAGTAGACGATTACAATGTAGTACTGTCATTACTTTTTATTATAACAGATTTCTGCACCAATGATCTGCTGCCCCCTAGCTGCTGAGCTGAGGTATGAACAACAAGTGAACCGATCACCAATGATCTGCTGCCCCCTAGCTGCTGAGCTGAGGTATAAACAACAACTGAACCTTTTAACATAATGACCGTGCATCAACAACGCCAACAAAAGCAGAGCAAACATACAGCTATGTAACATGCTAGAGCACACATGGCAGAAGCACACAGAGGAGCATGAGACATGAGACATGAGACCTGAGACATGAGACATGAGACCAGAGACCAGAGACCAGAGACCAGAGACCTGAGACATGAGACCAGAGACCAGAGACCAGAGACCAGAGACCAGAGACCAGAGACCAGAGACCAGAGACCAGAGACCAGAGACCTGAGACCAGAGACATGAGACCTGAGACCTGAGACATGAGACATGAGACCAGAGACCAGAGACCTGAGACCTGAGACCTGAGACATGAGACCTGAGACCAGAGACATGAGACCTGAGACATGAGACATGAGACCTGAGACATGAGACATGAGACCAGAGACCAGAGACCCGAGACCTGAGGCATGAGACCTGAGACATGAGACCAGAGACCAGAGACCTGAGACCTGAGGCATGACACCTGAGACCTGAGACATGAAACCAGAGACCAGAGACGGACCAGAGAACCCAAAAGCTTGACACAACACATCATCCATCACTAGGACACGGAGTGTGAACTGGTCAGGTCACATGGTCAGGGGAAACTCCTGGACCAACACAGCAGTCATTTAACCCTAGCAGGACACTGCCATGCACACACACACACACACACACACACACACGCACATGCACACGCACACACACACGCACACACGCACACAAAGCATGTTTGCACACAGATTTGTATTCATGGTACGGACAGAGGGAGATCCCCACAGTTGTTAATAAGGCTGTGAACCAAACAGAACACCACGACACAGACCACGCTCACTCTGGCCAGACCCAATTACTTACTGAGCTAAACAGCCCCCTCTCTCTCTCTCTCTGTGAGTCAGACCACTGTAGAGAGGCCTATTGTAATATGAGAGGTCTTGCTCTGGCAAAAACAAAACAACACACAAAATGCTGGTGAGAGAGAAACCAGGGAGAGCCAATGGCTGCAATGTTTACTCTTCACTCCACTGGAATGACATGACTGATTGGACAGGATGATGTTGGATGATAGTGGGCGGGTTAGGAAACCTGATTGGACAAGATGATGTTGGATGACAGTGGGCGGGTTAGGAAACCTGATTGGACAGGATGATGTTGGATGACAGTGGGCGGGTTAGGAAACCTGATTGGACAGGATGATGTTGGATGACAGTGGGCGGGTTAGGAAACCTGATTGGACAGGATGATGTTGGATGACAGTGGGCGGGTTAGGAAACCTGATTGGACAGGATGATGTTGGATGACAGTGGGCGGGTTAGGAAACCTGATTGGACAGGATGATGTTGGATGACAGTGGGCGGGTTAGGAAACCTGATTGGACAGGATGATGTTGGATGACAGTGGGTGGGTTAGGAAACCTGATTGGACAGGATGATGTTGGATGACAGTGGGCGGGTTAGGAAACCTGATTGGACAGGATGATGTTGGATGACAGTGGCGGGTTAGGAAACCTGATTGGACAGGATGATGTTGGATGACAGTGGGCGGGTTAGGAAACCTGATTGGACAGGATTATGTTGGATGACAGTGGGCGGGTTAGGAAACCTGATTGGACAGGATGATGTTGGATGACAATGGGTGGGTTAGGAAACCTGATTGGACAGGATGATGTTGGATGACAGTGGGCGGGTTAGGAAACCTGATTGGACAGGATGATGTTGGATGACAGTGGGCGGGTTAGGAAACCTGATTGGACAGGATTATGTTGGATGACAGTGGGCGGGTTAGGAAACCTGATTGGACAGGATGATGTTGGATGACAGTGGCGGGTTAGGAAACCTGATTGGACAGGATGATGTTGGATGACAGTGGGTGGGTTAGGAAACCTGATTGGACAGGATGATGTTGGATGACAGTGGGCGGGTTAGGAAACCTGATTGGACAGGATTATGTTGGATGACAGTGGGCGGGTTAGGAAACCTGATTGGACAGGATGATGTTGGATGACAATGGGTGGGTTAGGAAACCTGATTGGACAGGATGATGTTGGATGACAGTGGGCGGGTTAGGAAACCTGATTGGACAGGATGATGTTGATGACAGTGGGCGTGTTAGGAAACCTGATTGGACAGGATGATGTTGGATGACAGTGGGCGGGTTACGAAACCTGATTGGACAGGATGATGTTGGATGACAGTGGGTGGGTTAGGAAACCTGATTGGACAGGATGATGTTGGATGACAGTGGGTGGGTTAGGAAACCTGATTGGACAGGATGATGTTGGATGACAGTGGGTGGGATAGGAAACCTGATTGGACAGGATGATGTTGGATGACAGTGGGTGGGTTAGGAAACCTCTGAATAAACAGAATCCTTCATGTCCTAGTGTATAAAAACCTTCAGAAGATACTCCACTTCAACAGAGAGTATTCAGCAATCAGCGCAAGAACAGAGATATTTTACCGACCCACCAAACCTGGGTTCAAATACTTTTTGAAATATTTTAATGACTTTGAGTGTTTGCTCTAGTCTGCCTGAAGTGCTTGGGACTATTCTAACAATCCATTAAACCAAGCAAGATCAATCAAGCACAGATTAAGTATGATCAATCAAGCACAGATTAAGTATGATCAATCAAGCACAGATTAAGTATGATCAATCAAGCACAGATGAACTATTTGAAATGATTTCATATAGTATTTGAACCCACGTCTGTTAGCTACTTTAAACTCGTCTACACAATGTCACTATTATGTGTAAAAACCACCATTCTACTCACTGCTGTGATGAAGGTGCTGCCCTGGGCTTGGAGGACCTTGTCCTTAGGGAACAGGGCTGGGGGAGGGGCCATCTGAGGGTGGGAGGAGCCGGGAGGCGTGGACGAACACAGGAAGGAGGAAGTGGAGTTGCTGGGTAAGGCGTCGATGATGATGTTGGGGCGGCCGTGGCCTGGGATGGGGAGGGTGAGGCTGCTCAGCCCCATCACACTGTCACTGGAGGTACACTGGGACGATGTCTCCCCAGAGCTCTCTGTGACTGTTGGAAAACACACAGAAGATACAATAGTCATTTAGTTTAGGGAGACTTTCAGGGAGACTTTCAGGGGGACTTTCAGGGAGACTTTCAGGGAGACTTTCAGGGAGACTTTCAGGGGGACTTTCAGGGAGACTTTCAGGGGGACAGAGAGGAACAGGACCACAGTTTCAAAGAGGAATTAGACATCCTTAGTAATGTGATAGGGACAGTAAGACACTTTAAGACGAGGACATGGGATGCATACCAGATGGCTCCCTATTCCCTATATAGTGCACTACGGTTGACCAAGACGTATAGGGCTCTGGTTAAATGTAGTGCACTAAATAGAGAAGAGGGTGCCATTTGGGATTCAGACATGGATACCTGTTAGGGCCTGCCTGTCACTCACTCAGTCACTCACTCAGTCACTCACTCAGTCACTCACTCACTCACTCAATAACTCACAGAAGGTTGTCTGTCACTCACTCACTCACTCACTCACTCACTCACTCACCTCACTCACTCACTCACTCACTTATTCACTCACCTCACTCATTCACTCACTCAATAACTCACAGAAGGCTGTCTGTCACTCACTCACTCACTCACTCACTCACTCACTCACTCACTCACTCACTCACTCACTCACTCACCTCACTCACTCACTCAATAACTCACAGAAGGCTGTCTGTCTGTCACTCACTCACTCACTCACTCACTCACTCACTCACTCACTCACTCACTCACTCACACACTCACTCACTCACTCACTCACTCACTCACTCACTCACTCACTCACAGAAGGCTGTCTGTCACTCACTCACAGAAGGCTGTCTGTCACTCACTCATAGAAGGCTGTCTGTCACTCACTCACTCACTCACTCACTCACTCACTCACTCACAGAAGGCTGTCTGTCACTCACTCATAGAAGGCTGGCTGCCCGTGTCCTGCTCCAGCTCGTCCTCCTCAATGCAGTCGTAGGGCCAGTGGCTGAAGGAGGGTACGCTGCCCAGGGGGTAGGGGTGCTGGTGGGCTTGGGGGTGCTGGTGAGCAGGCGAGGGATACAGGTGCAGGTTGAGGGAGCCCAGCAGTGAGGAAGAGGACTGGGAGGAGGAAGAGGAGGTGCTACTGTTGGAGATGGTGGAGTGAGGCCGCTTAAAGGGCGTGGAGTGGTCGAAGGAGGACACCGCGATGGACGCCCTGGTCCTGGACTCTGGAGGGAGAGAAGGAAAGATTGGGTAGAGAACATGAACATTTCACTGTACACATTTCTATCTATGGATCATGTCTCCGTGGAAGGAGGTATGAGGCTACTCCGGGACAACCACAGAATACAGGAGGTATCAGGCTACTCCGGGACAACCACAGAATACAGGAGGTATCAGGCTACTCCGGGACAACCACAGAATACAGGAGGTTTCAGGCTACTCGGGACAACCACAGAATACAGGAGGTATCAGGCTACTCCGGGACAACCACAGAATACAGGAGGTATCAGGCTACTCCGGGACAACCACAGAATACAGGAGGTATCAGGCTACTCCGGGACAACCATAGAACACAGTTCTGAAGAGTATACACACAACATTGTCAGTGAGGTAACGTTAGAGGAGAGGACAGTACACTAGCCAGACAGTCAGTCTAGCATGGGGTAATGCAGAGCACGTTCCTATTCTTCCTCTTGTTTGTCTTATCTGAGCTGTACATGTTACATTGTGTCTAGTGTTTGAGTTGATGCTACATTGTGTCTAGTGTTTGAGTTGATGCTACATTGTGTCTAGTGTTTGAGTTGATGCTACATTGTGTCTAGTGTTTGAGTTCATTGTGTTTGTTTTGTATTCTTTGTGTACAAAATCACAAAACTTCAGCTCTGACTCCCTCTGCTGCTTTAACTTCAGCTCTGACTCCACCTGCTGCATTAACTTCAGCTCTGACTCCACCTGCTGCATTAACTTCAGCTCTGACTCCACCTGCTGCATTAACTTCAGCTCTGACTCCACCTGCTGCATTAACTTCAGCTCTGACTCCACCTGCTGCATTAACTTCAGCTCTGACTCCACCTGTTGCTTTAACTTCAGCTCTGACTCCACCTGCTGCATTAACTTCAGCTCTGACTCCACCTGCTGCATTAACTTCAGCTCTGACTCCACCTGCTGCATTAACTTCAGCTCTGACTCCCCCTGCTGCTTTAACTTCAGCTCTGACTCCCCCTGCTGCTTTAACTTCAGCTCTGACTCCCCCTGCTGCATTAACTTCAGCTCTGACTCCACCTGCTGCATTAACTTCAGCTCTGACTCCACCTGCTGCTTTAACTTCAGCTCTGACTCCACCTGCTGCATTAACTTCAGCTCTGACTCCACCTGCTGCTTTAACTTCAGCTCTGACTCCACTGGCTGCATTAACTTCAGCTCTGACTCCCCCTGCTGCATTAACTTCAGCTCTGACTCCACCTGCTGCATTAACTTCAGCTCTGACTCCCTCTGCTGCATTAACTTCAGCTCTGACTCCCCCTGCTGCATTAACTTCAGCTCTGACTCCCCCTGCTGCTTTAACTTCAGCTTTGACTCCACCTGCTGCATTAACTTCAGCTCTGACTCCACCTGCTGCATTAACTTCAACATCCTTTGATATCTGACATGCAACAAATCACCTGCGACAGACACAAGTCCAGACAACCTCATTCCTGCTAACAGGACACTGTGTCAGTACACAACAGCTGTCTGGTGGAGTAGGAGTGTAGATGTAGACTCTGAGAGGATATTTCAGCTGGAACAGAACATATCAAGGGTTTAAAGGAGGAGAACAGGGGAGATGTGCTCTGAGATGTTGGGATGTTGTGTTTTGATTCAGTCAACTTGACAACGCACCCCTATCCTGGCAGAGAGAGCATTTACAAATCAGCCTTTCTCATCAGCAGCTGCATTGGCAGACATGTTGTTGAAAGTCACATTCAGCAAACAGAGAGAAACAAAGAAAGAGAGAGAGAGAGTGAGAGGGAGTGATAGAGAGATATTTATTTTGTGGATTTTGTATGCTAACCTCATAAAAATAATTTCCAGGCAAATTAGGTTATCATAACATATCGTAGCGACAGCTCACCTGACCCCTTCATGATGTAATCAATGGCTCGGTCACTAATGGCAGCATCACTAGGCTTGATGTCCATGAAAGGCTTGCTGCCAATCCCCATGGAAACCATCTCTTTCAAGCGCACCTCTGTAGTTAAGAGAATAAACACGTTATGACCCTCAATCAGACACACAATGAGAGGTTCCATTTGATGTACCTGAGGTTGACTTGAACTAGAACCAGACATGTCACCTTTTAATGAATGGTACAGAATGTTGTCAACACAGGCCTCAGGTCAGACAAGAGACTCTTAATGAATGGTACAGAAGGTTATCAACACAGGCCTCAGGTCAGACAAGAGACATGCCACCTCTTAATGAATGGTACAGAAGGTTATCAACACAGGCCTCAGGTCAGCAAGAGACATGCCACCTCTTAATGAATGGTACAGAAGGTTATCAACACAGGCCTCAGGTCAGACAAGAGACATGCCACCTCTTAATGAATGGTACAGAAGGTTATCAACACAGGCCTCAGGTCAGCAAGAGACATGCCACCTCTTAATGAATGGTACAGAATGTTATCAACACAGGCCTCAGGTCAGACAAGAGACATGTCACCTCTTAATGAATGGTACAGAAGGTTATCAACACAGGCCTCAGGTCAGACAAGAGATAAAGAGGAATCACTTGTTCCATAACACAACAACAGAGATGATGAGCTCATGTCCAGATATGACCCACGACTCCCCCTCTGTGGCCGTGGTTCCTCACCCCTGTTTCGTAGCGCCTGCCTCCAGAGGATCTTTCCGATGATGGCTGTCCACACGGCCTTGACCTCTCCAGAGCCGGCCTGCAGGATGAACGTGTCCTGGGACTTCCTCCTCCGGAACCAGATCTCGAAACGCAGCCCGCTGTCGCCCACGCTCTCTGTCATTCCTATCTCTGCCGTCTGAATCAGTAGCCAGAAACAGTCACCTTTACAGGAAAACACTGACTGTGGTGGTTTTGAGATTTCACATGGTGGCACAGCAAACTGAACATAGTGGTGTAGCGCCTCCATTGTGGAGAACCCTGCTAACTGTGGTTCCACACCTCACAATAAACCATACAAACATCACTGCCTGAACACAACAACATAGCATAATGTTAGCCAACTGGCTGAAATGATTTAAGGTAGAACGTCATATTACTTCATAGTTCATAACTTCATAGTACATATTAAAACCCTCTGTGCGTGTTGTCGTTGTCACCTTGTAGGACTGCTTGTAGATGTACAGGTCGTACCCTCCCTCAATCTTTTTGCTTTTGCTGAAGAGGATGAGGTCCTCGAACAGGAAGACGTGACGCAGGTACTTCCTGCGGCCACACCACACGATGAACTCATCCTGACACCTCAGCTGACCCTGTTCCTTCAGGTTCACCTACAGCAGCAGAGACCAGAGGAGACGTTTCACATGACTTACTCTGACATTTTCTTCCAAACAAATAATTATACATGATGTGTACGTTTCTATTTCCCCTCTCTCTCTCTCTCTCAATTCAATTTCAATTTAAAGGCTTTATTGACATGGGGAACATATGTTTACATGGCCAATTCTCTCTCTCTCTCTGTCTCTGTCTCTGTCTCTCTCTCTCTCTCTCTCTGCTCTACTACTCTACTACTCTACTACTCTACTGCTCCATCCCCCCGACTTACATCACATCCTCGGATGGCGTCCATGGCCAGTAGGTCGTTGCCGTGGCGCAGCTGGAACTTAACCATCTCCTCTGCGGTGCGGAGGTCAGAGAGCTCCTGTTCCTGGGACTGACCACACTCCTTGATCAGGTCCTTCAGCAGCAGGGCGTACTTAGACATCCTCTGGATGGGCTTCAGCAGGTAGGACGCCAGGTCCATCTTATCACCCAGCTCCAACTGCTTGTTCTGGGGAGACAGATAGGTTAGAGGTCAGAGGTCAGGATACACACAGAAAGATAAACAGACCAACAGACAGGTAGGACACCAGGTCCATCTTAACACCCGGCTCCAACTGCTTGTTCTGGGGAGACAGACAGGTTAGAGGTCAGAGGGTAGAGGTCAGAGGTCAGGATACATACAGAAAGATAAAACAGACCAACAGACAGGTAGGACACCAGGTCCATCTTAACACCCGGCTCCAACTGGTTGTTCTGGATAGCAGACACACACATAGAGGAGGATGAGAGGGGATGTAGGACTCTGTATGCAGATGTACAATAGCTTTTCTAAATGGGAATTCTGATGTCAATTCAACTCTTCCATTCTACATTGGTAGACGTCCAGTAGCTATGTGAAGTTTGACAATGGGAATTCTAATGTTACTCAGTGTAGAACTAGTGGATATACATTAGTAGCACCCTATATGCTGTTAGGCTCACACAACTTTACAATTAGCCTGTTGCTGTGAAGTAGTTTCATATTGGTTAAAGGTTAGGTCTGGTGTTAGTACAGCTGATCCTAGAACGGTAGTAACCAGAGGCGTTTCAGACGCACCTTAAAGAATCCATTCCCGTTGCTGGTGAGTAGAGCGTCAGACTGAGGCTTGTTCTTGCTGTAGAGAGCGTACATTCCAAACTGATCCTCCTGCACACAGGAATCACAAGTTACCACTCTGACGACAGTCAAACTGATCCTCCTGCACACAGGAATAACAAGTTACCACTCTGACGACAGTCAAACGGATCCTCCTGCACACAGGATTAACAAGTTACCACTCTGACTACAGTCAAACTGATCCTCCTGCACACAGGATTAACAAGTTACCACTCTGACTACAGTCAAACGGATCCTCCTGCACACAGGAATAACAAGTTACCACTCTGACGACAGTCAAACGGATCCTCCTGCACACAGGATTAACAAGTTACCACTCTGACTACATTCAAACTGATCCTCCTGCACACAGGATTAACAAGTTACCACTCTGACGACAGTCAAACGGATCCTCCTGCACACAGGATTAACAAGTTACCACTCTGACTACAGTCAAACTGATCCTCCTGCACACAGGAATAACAAGTTACCACTCTGACTACAGTCAAACTGATCCTCCTGCACACAGGAATAACAAGTTACCACTCTGACGACAGTCAAACTGATCCTCCTGCACACAGGAATAACAAGTTACCACTCTGACGACAGTCAAACTGATCCTCCTGCACACAGGAATCACAAGTTACCACTCTGACTACAGTCAAACTGATCCTCCTGCACACAGGAATAACAAGTTACCACTCTGACTACAGTCAAACTGATCCTCCTGCACACAGGAATAACAAGTTACCACTCTGACGACAGTCAAACTGATCCTCCTGCACACAGGAATAACAAGTTACCACTCTGACGACAGTCAAACTGATCCTCCTGCACACAGGAATCACAAGTTACCACTCTGACTACAGTCAAACTGATCCTCCTGCACACAGGAATAACAAGTTACCACTCTGACTACAGTCAAACTGATCCTCCTGCACACAGGATTAACAAGTTACCACTCTGACGACAGTCAAACTGATCCTCCTGCACACAGAAATCACAAGTTACCACTCTGACTACAGTCAAACTGATCCTCCTGCACACAGAAATCACAAGTTACCACTCTGACGACAGTCAAACTGATCCTCCTGCACACAGGAATAACAAGTTACCACTCTGACTACAGTCAAACTGATCCTCCTGCACACAGGAATCACAAGTTACCACTCTGACGACAGTCAAACTGATCCTCCTGCACACAGAAATCACAAGTTACCACTCTGACGACAGTCAAACTGATCCTCCTGCACACAGGAATAACAAGTTACCACTCTGACTACAGTCAAACTGATCCTCCTGCACACAGGATTAACAAGTTACCACTCTGACTACATTCCAAACTGATCCTCCTGCACACAGGATTAACAAGTTACCACTCTGACTACAGTCAAACTGATCCTCCTGCACACAGGATTAACAAATTACCACTCTGACTACAGTCAAACTGATCCTCCTGCACACAGGAATAACAAGTTACCACTCTGACGACAGTCAAACTGATCCTCCTGCACACAGGAATAACAAGTTACCACTCTGACTACAGTCAAACTGATCCTCCTGCACACAGGAATCACAAGTTACCACTCTGACGACAGTCAAACTGATCCTCCTGCACACAGGAATAACAGGTTACCACTCTGACTACAGTCAAACTGATCCTCCTGCACACAGGAATAACAAGTTACCACTCTGACTACAGTCAAACTGATCCTCCTGCACACAGGATTAACAAGTTACCACTCTGACTACATTCCAAACTGATCCTCCTGCACACAGGATTAACAAGTTACCACTCTGACTACAGTCAAACTGATCCTCCTGCACACAGGATTAACAAATTACCACTCTGACTACAGTCAAACTGATCCTCCTGCACACAGGAATAACAAGTTACCACTCTGACGACAGTCAAACTGATCCTCCTGCACACAGGAATAACAAGTTACCACTCTGACTACAGTCAAACTGATCCTCCTGCACACAGGAATAACAAGTTAACACTCTGACTACAGTCAAACTGATCCTCCTGCACACAGGAATAACAAGTTAGCACTCTGACTACAGTCAAACTGATCCTCCTGCACACAGGATTAACAAGTTACTACTCTGACAATAGTCAAAGGTACACACACAGGATGTGTTCCAAATGGCACCCTATTCCCTATATAGTGCATTACTTTTGAATAGGGCCCATAGAGAATAGGGATGCATTATTTAGGGAATAGGGTGCCATTTGGGACGCGGAACCGGTGTTCTGCGCTAGGCCTAAACATGGAGACTCATTTAGCTCATGAGGCCTTGATTCCATCAACCAACCATTATGATTCCATCAACCAACCATTAGAATACCATCAACCAACCACTAGAA
>NW_027261121.1:0-45000 GCF_045791955.1 Oncorhynchus clarkii lewisi | reverse complement strand
TGCAGAGTTAGAGGCTGCAGAGTCAGAGGCTGCAGAGTCAGAGGCTGCAGAGGTAGAGGCTGCAGAGTTAGAGGCTGCAGAGTTAGAGGCTGCAGAGTCAGAGGCTGCAGCGTCAGAGGCTGCAGTAACTGCTGCTGTGGCCTGGGCCAGGGTTTCCTCCAGCTGGTTCTTGGTCTGTTGACACTTGGTCCACAGGACGTTCCACTGATGGGTCTGCCGGGGGCTGGCCAGAGGGAGATAGACAAGGTCAGTGGAAAAAACGGGTGTAGTGTGTAGTTACCCCAAGACACTCATCTGGGGTAAGTTTTTCATTTCCCCTACTAATGATGAAGGTTAGGATTGGGGGAGGGGAAGCTGATCCTAGATCTGTACTTTGGGGAAACTGCACCCCAAAGTGAAAAAAGCCCCCTAAATGACTTATTTATTATTTGAAATAAAAACAACAAACAAATAATACTTAGTAGCAATAATAATATGGCAACTACAGTCTAATAATAATAACTATGAAATAATAATAATAATAACTATGACATAATAATAATAACTATGACATAATAATAATAATAACTATGAAATAACAATAATAATAATACATATGACATAATAATAATAATAACTATGACATAATAATAATAACTATGAAATAACAATAATAATAATAAATATGGCGTAATAATAATAATAACTATGACATAATAATAATAATAACTATGACATAATAATAATATGGTAACTACTGTCTAATAATAATAACTATGACATAATAATAATATGGTAACTACTGTCTAATAATAATAACTATGACATAATAATAATATGGTAACTACTGTCTAATAATAATAACTATGACATAATAATAATAACTATGACATAATAATAATATGGTAACTACGGATTAATAATAATAACTATGACATAATAATAATAATAACTATGACATAATAATAATGCCTATGGTAACTACTGTCTAATAATAATAACTATGACAGAATAATAATAATAATAACTATGACATAATAATAACAACTATGGTAACTACTGTCTAATAATAATAACTATGACATAATAATAATAATAACTATGACATAATAGTAATAATAACTATGACATAATAATAATAATAATAACTATGACATAATAGTAATAATAACTATGACATAATAATAATAATAATAACTATGACATAATAGTAATAATAACTATGACATAATAATAATAACTATGGTAACTACTGTCTAATAATAATAACTATGACATAATAATAATAATAATAACTATGACATAATAGTAATAATAACTATGACATAATAAGAATAACTATGGTAACTACTGTCTAATAATAATAACTATGACATAATAATAATAATAATAACTATGACATAATAATAATACTATGGTAACTACTGTCTAATAATAATAACGATGACATAATAATAATAATAACTATGACATAATAATAATAATAATAATAATAATAACTATGACATAATAATAATAATAATAATAACTATGACATAATAATACATTTATGGTAACTACGGTCTAATAATAATAACTATGACATAATAATAATAATTACTATGACATAATAATAATAATAACTATGACATAATAATAATAACTATGACATAATAATAATAATAACTATGACATAATAATAATAATAACTATGACATAATACTAATAATAACTATGACATAATAGCTCAGAAAATGCAGTCCTTGTCAATCTGCCGCAATAGGCGACTGCCTAATCCTGCCTAATGAGCCGGCCGTGGTTCAAGAGGTTTTGATTTGTGTCCTTCTATGAAACCACATTGTTTTCTATTCCTAAAACAGCAATGGCAAGTGGAATCCAAAAAAAGACAAAAAGGCGGCCAATATGATGCAGAAAACTTAACTGAACTTTTCACAATGAAATTAACAAAAATATAGCTATTAGTTTACTATTACTATTAGGATGTAGGACCTTATTTGGATCTGCATTAGCTGTTGCTGAAGCTATCATACTCTTTCCTTTCCTAACCTGCCCTATCCTACTTTTTCCTATCCTACCCCATCCTACCCTACCCTATCCTACCCCAACCTATCTTACAGCAGGCGGTATACCTGTCCAAGGACAGGACCATATCATTGAGGGAGCTGAAGTTGTCCAGGGAGAACGTGGAGCTGTTGCTGAAGCTATCATACTCTTTCCTTTCCTAACCTACCCTATCCTACTTTTTCCTATCCTACCCCATCCTACCCTACCCTATCCTACCCCAACCTATCTTACAGCAGGCGGTATACCTGTCCAAGGACAGGACCATATCATTGAGGGAGCTGAAGTTGTCCAGGGAGAACGCGGAGCTGTTGCTGAAGCTATCATACTCTTTCCTTTCCTATCCTACTCTTTCCTAACTACCCTATCCTAATCTACTCTTTCCTATGCTACCCTATCCTACTCTTTCCTATTCTGTACTACTCTTTCCTATCATACCCTATCCTACCCCATCTTACTCTTTCCTACCCCATCCTACTCTTTCCTATCCTACCCTACCCTACCCAACCCTACCCCACCCTATCCTTCCCCAGCCTATCTTACAGCAGGCGGTATACCTGTCCAAGGACAGGACCATATCATTGAGGGAGCTGAAGTTGTCCAGGGAGAACGTGGAGGCCTCCATCTGATAGTCCTGGAGGATCTCAAGTACCGCAGGAGGGAGGCTCACACCACTGCTCTCCAGGTTCAGCTGCCGGAGGTAGTCCTGGCAGTGCTCCATCCACTGGTTAGCCTGCAGGACAGGACGGATAGTACGTAGAAATAGAATCAGAACAGACACTGAGTGGACAAAACATTAGGAACACCTGCTCTTTCAATGACCCAGACTGACCAGGTGAATCCAGGTGAAATCTATGATCCCTTATTTATGTCACTTTGTTAAATCCACGTCAATCAGTGGAGATGAAGGGGAGGAGACCTGGTTAAAGTATGATTTTTAAGCCTTGAGACAATTGAGACATGGATTGTGTATGTGTTCCATTCAGAGCGTGAATGGGCAAGACAACATATTTATAAGTGCCTTTGAACGGGATGTGGTAGTAGGTGTCAGGCCCCCCGGTTTACGTCATGAACTGTAACACTGCTGGGGTTTTCATGCTCAACAGATTCCAGTGTATCAAGGAGAGACCACCAACCAAAGGACATCCAGCCAACTTGCCACAACTGTGGGAAACATTGGAGTCAACATGGGCCAGCATCCCTGTGGAACGCTTTCGACACCTTGTAGAGTCCATGCCCTGATGAACTGAGGCTGTTCTGAGGGCAAAAGGGGGGATGCAACTCAATATTAGGAAGGTGTTCTTAATGTTTTGTACACTCAGTGTATATGATTGATATAATGTATAAAATATGTATCTATTGTATCTATCAATAGGTCAAGGTTCAAACACAGCAGCATAGTAAGGAGGATCAACCCTTACAGTATTCTGTGTCATAAGTGGCTCCCTATTCCCTATTTGACCAGGATTCATAGCGCCATTTGGGATGCAGCCTAAGACACCTCATCACATCCTTTTTCCTCAATCTCTCTTGCTTGATAAATAAATGAAGAATGGGAAATGATCCTGGGTCTGTCTTTACCGAGCCGTAGAACACGTAGAGGTTGGTGAGGATATCTAGCTGGTTCTTCCTCCTCTCCACTCTGCCCAGGATGGATCCCAGGTGCTGTTTGAAGTCCAGCAAGGCCGAGCTGGGCAGAGACTCCCCTGACTGCCTGACCAGCAGTAAACCCTGCTTCTGCTGCTGCTGTACGTGGACAGAGAGAAGAGGATCATGGGAAATGGAGTTTATACGAGTCTTAGAAGCAGTTTTCAAAGCAGAAAACAACAAGTCAGGAAGAAATGTACCATGTTTAAACTTACAACTGACTCCTCAAAGAACTGTTCCAAACTCTGCCTCATGTCTTTGACCGTAACCAGAGAGAGAGGAAGAGAGTCCAGGGCAGTGAGGTGCTTCTCTCCTTCCACACTGAACCATACTTTGATCTGGAGGGAGAGACGGAAGGAGATGGGATGTAAGGCTTTTGTATAATACGCTAACATCCAATACTTTAGAATCAGGGCCACTGTAGCTCACATTATCATAATTACTAGCAGCTTATTAGACATTAGTAGATCAAGTTAGAAAGGACTTCAACGTATGTAAGCACAATCAAAACGACAGAATGAAATGCCCAAAGACAAGCCATCAGTCTGACTGAAGTGAAATCAGAACGACAGAATGAAATGCCCAAAGACAAGCCATCAGTCTGACTGAAGTGAAAATCCCACCTGCTCCGTCTGTTCCTCAAACCTGCGGACCTCCAGCAGACTCTCCAGCTGTTTCAGGGACTTGTTGGAGAGGATCACCAGTTTATGGACCTCCTCATCCACCTGGTTATAAAGGACATTCACCATGTCCACTGCATCCCTGGACGGACAGCAAGGACAACAGTAGGTTGGCAACGAATGGTGGTGATGGGTAATAGATTTATCATCAGTGACCATAACGATATATGTTTGTGTTGAGCACCACTGTCTGAATGCTTCATAAAGTTATACATGATCTCTACAGAGGTTCAATACGGCCAACATTCTGATCTTTGGATAGAACTCTGATGTGTCTCAAATGGCACACTATATATTATATTATTATATTCCCTATATTTTTTTATTTTTTTATTTTACCTTTATTTAACTAGGCAAGTCAGTTAAGAACAAATTCTTATATACAATGACAGCCTAGGAACTGTGGGTTAACTGCCTGTTCAGGGGCAGAACGACAGATTTGTACCATGTCAGCTCGGGGATTTGAACTTGCAACCTTCCGGTTACTAGTCCAACGCTCTAACCACTAGGCTGCCTGCCCCTATATAGTGCACTACATTTGGCACACTCTACCCTATATAGTGCACTACATTTGGCACACTCTTCCCTATATAGTGCACTACATTTGGCACACTATTCCCTATATAGTGCACTACATTTGGCACACTCTTCCCTATATAGTGCACTATATTTGGCACACTCTTCCCTATATAGTGCACTACATTTGGCACACTCTTCCCTATATAGTGCACTACATTTGGCACACTCTTCCCTATATAGTGCACTACATTTGGCACACTCTTCCCTATATAGTGCACTACATTTGGCACACTCTTCCCTATATAGTGCACTACATTTGGCACACTCTTCCCTATATAGTGCACTACATTTGGCACACTCTTCCCTATATAGTGCACTACATTTGGCACACTCTTCTCTATATAGTGCACTACATTTGGCACACTCTTCCCTATATAGTGCACTACATTTGGCACACTCTTCCCTATATAGTGCACTACATCTGATCCAATAGTAAGTTCTGGTTATGCAGACCCTCTCCCAGCAGTACCTGTAGTTGTCATTCTCACAGGCCTCGTCCTTCCTGATCCGGGCCAGGACTGTTCCTCCCTCCAGCCTCAGTCTGTTCAGACGGGTGTCCTCCAACACACACTTCATCAGAGACCTCTGCTGCTCCAGCACCTCAGATACCTCCTGAACCAGACACACACACGCACCACAGTGTTACACACACACACACACACCACAGTGTTACACACACACACACACCACGGTGTGACACACACACACACACACACACCACGGTGTTACACACACACACACACACACACACACACACACACACACACACACACACACACACACACACACACACACACACACACACACACACACACACACACACCACGGTGTTACACACACACACCACGGTGTTACACACACACACACACACACACACACACACCACAGTGTTACACACACACACACCACGGTGTTACACACACACACCACGAGCTTTAGTTATGGCCAGGAACTGCTGCCATGTATCCCACTCCCCCTGAGGCACCCTCGGAGAGTGGGGTCACGGCTAGGGATCAGCCATTATTGACGACGACCCAGGAGCAATTAGGGTTAAGTGCCTTGTTCAAGGGCAGATAGCTTTCACCTTGTCGGCACAGGGATTCAAACTAGCAACCTGTCACTTACTGACCCAACACTCTAACTACTAGACTACACACACACACACACACACACACACACACACACACACACACACACACACACACACACACACACACACACACAAACACACACACACCTTGGTGCTGTCCAGGTTGCTGGTGCTGCTCAACGTAGAGATAGAAGATTGGAGGGAGGAGAGAGCCACGCTGCAACTGCTGGCAAACGGCTCAATTTTCTAACAGAAGGGATGAAGAGAGAGATAGAGAGAGAGAGAGAGAGAGAGAGAGAGAGCGAGAGAGAACGAGAGAGAGAGGGAATGAGAGAGAGAGAGAGAGAGAGAGAGAGAGAGAGAATGAGAGAGAGAGAGAGAGGGAATGAGAGAGGGAATGAGAGAGAATGAGAGAGCGAGAGAGAATGAGAGAGAGAGCGAGAGAGAGAGAGAGAGAGAGAGAGAGAGAGAGGGGAATGAGAGAGAGAGAGAGAATGAGAGAGAGAGCGAGACAGAACGAGAGAGGGCGAGAAAGCGAGAGAGAGTGAGAGAGAATGAGAGTGTGAGAGAGAGAGAATGAGAGAGAGTGAGAGAGAGTGAGAGAGAGAGCGAAAGGGAATGAGAGAGAGAGAGAGAAAGAGAGAGAGAGTGGGAGAGTGTGAGAGAGAGAGAATGAGAAAGAGAGCGAGAAAGAGAGAGAGAGCAAGAGAGAGAATAAGAGAGAGAGAGAATGAGAGAGGGCAGAGAGAGCGAAAGAGAGCGAGAGAGAGAGCGAGGGACAGAGAGAGAGAATGAGAGAGAATGAGAGAGGGCAGAGAGAGCGAAAGAGAGCGAAAGAGAGCGAGAGAGAGAGCGAGAGAGAGAGAGAGAGAGGGAATGAGAGAGAGTGAGAGAGAATGAGAGAGCGAGAGAGAATGAGAGAGAAGGCGAGAGAGAGAGAGGGAATGAGAGAGAGAGTGAGAGAGAGAGAGAGAGAGATAGAATGAGAGAGAGAGAGATAGAATGAGAGAGAGAGAGCGAGAGAGAACGAGAGAGAGCGAGAGAGAACGAGAGAGAGCGAGAAAGCGAGAGAGAACGAGAGAGAGCGAGAAAGCGAGAGAGAGCGAGAGTGAATGAGAGTGTGAGAGAGAGAGAATGAGAGAGAGAGCGAGAGAGAGAGAATGAGAGAGAGAGAATGAGAGAGAGAGCAAGAGAGAGAAAGAGAGAGAGAGAGAATGAGAGAGAGCAAATGAGAGAGCAGAGAGAGAGAGAGAATGAGAGAGAGAGAGTGAGAGAGTGTGAGAGAGAGAATGAGAGAGTGTGAGAGAGAGAGAATGAGAGAGATAGAATGAGAGAGAGAAAATTGGAGAGAGAGCAAGAGAGAGAATAAGAGAGAGAGAGAATGAGAGAGAGCAGAGAGAGCGAAAGAGAGCGAGAGAGAGAGCGAGGGACAGAGAGAGAGAGAGAGAGAGAGATGAGAGAGGGCAGAGAGAGCGAAAGAGAGAGAGAGAGAGAGAGAGAGAGAGAGATAGTGTTGAGATCAGGGAATACCAGACCATTTAAGTGATAATGACCTTGAAGCCGGTGATTGGAGGATATATTGGCGCGGGTGGTGTTAGTGTTAGTCTGTCTGTCTGTCTGTCTGTCTGTCTGTCTGTCTGTCTGTCTGTCTGTCTGTCTGTCTGTCTGGTCCTGACTCCTTCATTACTATGGGACAGCTGGAGATCGAATTTGAATATTGAAACAGTTGCAAATGTCAGAGAGACAGACATAAAGGTTTATATAAATCTCTGCTGTTGAAAACTAAATGTTAGTCTAAAATAAATGGTAGATGATGTCTAGATGCTTTTTATAGTGGAGATCAAGTTTATAAATTACCTGGCTGGGTAGATGAGACAGTGGATTCAGCAGTCAGATGGAACAGAGTAAATAGGCATTTTAACTTTATAGATTTAGCCGGGGGTAACTTGTGGAATAGACACCGTCTGGAATGCGATTTTAACCAATCAGCATCCAGGATTAGACCCACCTGTTGTATAAAGTGCATTACTTTTGACCAGAGACCTGTGGGCCCTGGTCAAACGCAGTGCACTGCATAGCTAACAGGGTGCCATTTGAGACAACTGTAACCGTGGTGATGTGATCCCTACCTGTCTGAAGGCGACCCAGTGATCGTGGTCGTAAGGGAATGTTCCGTCCAGGTCTCTAGTGAGCTGACTGGAGTCTATGTGCTTCAACAGAGCCTTCAGGGACGTCAGGAGCTCCGTCTGCATGGGGACAGAGGGACACATGCTCACTGTAACTCCCCACCAGGGTGGGGCCTGTGAGTAACAGGGTTGGAGTCAATTCCAGTCGACTCAGGAAGTAAACTGAAATTCCTATTCCAATATCAATTATCTTCAATGCTTTTCCAATAAGGAAACTAAAGCTCTCACATCGTACCTTGCTACAGATATCAGATATAACTTCCACCAATCCAAAAGCGACCATCTACTATATAATATAAAATGACAGGTAACCTTGATGATGTAAGTAAAGAAATGTAACTAAGAAAAATCATAATGAGAGACAGAATGATCTGTAATATACATCGCTATGTTGCAGGTTTCATCAAGACAACTAACCAATCACATCCTTTTATCCACGTGTCATGTAGTTTCAATAGGAAGAGACGTGTTGAGCTCTACTGTAGAAACCTGGAGGAATTCCAGAGATAATCACTTAACTCAACGTTGGACCTAAACCCTGATCTCATTAGATGTGTCTGTCTGTGTGATGGATGTTGGACCTAAACCCTGATCTCATTAGATGTGTCTGTCTGTGTGATGGATGTTGGACCTAAACCCTGATCTCATTAGATGTGTCTGGCTGTGTGATGGATGTTGGACCTAAACCCTGATCTCATTAGATGTGTCTGTCTGTGTGATGGATGTTGGACCTAAACCCTGATCTCATTAGATGTGTCTGTCTGTGTGATGGATGTTGGACCTAAAACCCTGATCTCATTAGATGTGTCTGTCTGTGTGATGGATGTTGGACCTAAACCCTGATCTCATTAGATGTGTCTGGCTGTGTGATGGATGTTGGACCTAAACCCTGATCTCATTAGATGTGTCTGGCTGTGTGATGGATGTTGGACCTAAACCCTGATCTCATTAGATGTGTCTGTCTGTGTGATGGATGTTGGACCTAAACCCTGATCTCATTAGATGTGTCTGGCTGTGTGATGGATGTTGGACCTAAACCCTGATCTCATTAGATGTGTCTGTCTGTGTGATGGATGTTGGACCTAAACCCTGATCTCATTAGATGTGTCTGTCTGTGTGATGGATGTTGGACCTAAACCCTGATCTCATTAGATGTGTCTGTCTGTGTGATGGATGTTGGACCTAAACCCTGATCTCATTAGATGTGTCTGTCTGTGTGATGGATGTTGGACCTAAACCCTGATCTCATTAGATGTGTCTGTCTGTGTGATGGATGTTGGACCTAAACCCTGATCTCATTAGATGTGTCTGTCTGTGTGATGGATGTTGGACCTAAACCCTGATCTCATTAGATGTGTCTGGCTGTGTGATGGATGTTGGACCTAAACCCTGATCTCATTAGATGTGTCTGTCTGTGTGATGGATGTTGGACCTAAACCCTGATCTCATTAGATGTGTCTGTCTGTGTGATGGATGTTGGACCTAAACCCTGATCTCATTAGATGTGTCTGTCTGTGTGATGGATGTTGGACCTAAACCCTGATCTCATTAGATGTGTCTGTCTGTGTGATGGATGTTGTGGGTGTTTTCAGTATGTTTTCAGTGGGACAGACTGTGTGTGTGTGTGTGTGTGTGTGGTAGGTAGGTAGGTAGGCTGGTGATGAAGAGATGATTACATTTTCCACAGTCAGACATGCAGCTTCACGCAAACCTACATAGCACAGATACCCCAGCTCTCAACAACACACCATGACCTGACACGCTACACGCTAAACACACACACACGCACACACACGTACTGCCTCACTCAGACTCATACTCAGGTCAAGGACCTGACATTAACAGGCTGCTAGCGACGACTCAACACAATAGCCTCGGTGTATCTGAATAGACTAGGAGGCGCCTGTGATAATGCTGTATCCTTCCTGATGTTACATTGTGTTAATCACTGCGTGTGGAAAATGTTAGGATTCTGGTTGCCGTAGGCATGTAAGAAATACTCCCAAGATATGTGATTTGAAGTCTTGAATTAGACAAGAACGCTCAATGCAAATATCACAGCAAATGGGTCATTATTTAATACTTTACCTGTACAGTAGTAACGTCTCTTTCAGGCTTGATAGTTGTCTCCTTGTCCACAAGTAGCAGGACGGAGGAAAGTGCATTTGGTGATAAAGCCTGGGGGAAAAGCAACACAAATTGACATGTACATTATTGGGAGGGGGGCGCTACATGAACGAAAACACCACAATATATCATCATTATCAAATCACAACTCTTCATGTGCCTGTTGTGTGCAGGCTGGATGCTGGCGGACCATCCGTGTGTGTACTGTATGTGTACATGTGTGTATTTGTGTGTGTGTGTGTGTGTGTGTGTGTGTGTGTGTGTGTGTGTGTGTGTGTGTGTGTGTGTGTGTGTGTGTGTGTGTGTGTGTGTGTGTGTGTGTGTGTGTGTATTTGTGTGTGTGTGTGTGTGTGTGTGTGTGTATGTGTGTGTGTGTGTGTGTGTGTGTGTGTGTGTGTGTGTATTTGTGTGTGTGTGTGTGTGTGTGTGTGTGTGTGTGTGTATTTGTGTGTGTGTGTGTGTATGTGTGTGTGTGTGTGTGTGTGTGTGTGTGTGTGTGTGTGTATTTGTGTGTGTGTGTGTGTGTGTGTGTGTGTGTGTGTGTATTTGTGTGTGTGTGTATTTGTGTGTGTGTGTGTGTGTGTGTGTGTGTGTGTGTGTGTGTGTGTGTGTGCGCCCTTACAAAAAAAAAAACAAATTTTTAAAAAATCCTGTGAAAAAAACAAGTGGTTTTCAGAACGCACGTGTGAACAAATCACGTGAAAAAAATGTGTTTGAACTCTTTTCCACAGGATTACTTTTCACCACTTCCAACTACGCCCAGGGACCGAGCAGGACTGCTACAATGAATGGGACAAAACCTGTAGCTGGTGACAAGGCAAAGAAAGGAAAAGGCCAGGGCAACATAATGAGAGGCCAGGGTAACATAAGGAGAGGCCAGGGTAACATAAGGAGAGGCCAGGGTAACATAAGGAGAGGCCAGGGTAACATAAGGAGAGGCCAGGGTAACATAAGGAGAGGTCAGGGTAACATAAGGAGAGGCCAGGTTAACATAAGGAGAGGTCAGGGTCACTTAAGGAGAGGCCAGGGTAACATAAGGAGAGGCCAGGGTAACATAAGGAGAGGCCAGGGTAACATAAGGAGAGGTCAGGGTAACATAAGGAGAGGCCAGGGTAACATAAGGTGAGGTCAGGAGAGACCAGGGTAACATAAGGATAGGCCAGGTTAACATAAGGAGAGGTCAGGGTCACTTAAGGAGAGGCCAGGGTAACATAAGGAGAGGCCAGGGTAACATAAGGAGAGGTCAGGGTAACATAAGGAGAGGCCAGGGTAACATAAGGAGAGGTCAGGGTAACATAAGGAGAGGCCAGGAGAGACCAGGGTAACATAAGGAGAGGCCAGGGTAACATAAGGAGAGGCCAGGGTAACATAAGGAGAGGCCAGGGTAACATAAGGAGAGGTCAGGGTAACATAAGGAGATGCCAGGGTAACATAAGGAGAGGCCAGGGTAACATAAGGAGAGGCCAGGGTAACATAAGGAGAGGCCAGGGTAACATAAGGAGAGGCCAGGGTAACATAAGGAGAGGCCAGGTTAACATAAGGAGAGGCCAGGGTAACATAAGGAGAGGCCAGGTTAACATAAGGAGAGGCCAGGGTAACATAAGGAGAGGCCAGGTGAGGCCAGGATAACATAAGGAGAGGCCAGGGTAACATAAGGAGAGGCCAGGTGAGGCCAGGATAACATAAGGAGAGGCCAGGGTAACATAAGAGAGGCCAGGGTAACATAAGGAGAGGCCAGGTGAGGCCAGGATAACATAAGGAGAGGTCAGGGTAACATAAGGAGAGGCCAGGGTAACATAAGGAGAGGTCAGGGTAACATAAGGAGAGGCCAGGTTAACATAAGAGAGGCCAGGTTAACATAAGGAGAGGCCAGGGTAACATAAGGAAAGAGAGGGAACATGGCATTGAAAGAGGGAGGTGTTTTACTGAATTGCATTATCATAACAAATGTTTCACTGCAAAAAAAAATTGATTTCATTTACAAATAATTTGCTCTCACGTTTAAACATTATTTCCTTGCAATATTTAGTTTTGTCGTCAATACCTTGGGGTTTTAGTTTTGCCATCAATACCTTGGGGTTTTAGTTTTGTCATCAATACCTTGGGGTTTTAGTTTTGCCATCAATACCTTGGAGTTTTAGTTTTGTCATCAATACCTTGGGGTTTTAGTTTTGCCATCAATACCTTGGGGTTTTAGTTTTGTCATCAATACCTTGGGGTTTTAGTTTTGCCATCAATACCTTGGGGTTTTAGTTTTGTCATCAATACCTTGGAGTTTTAGTTTTGTCATCAATACCTTGGGGTTTTAGTTTTGCCATCAATACCTTGGGGTTTTAGTTTTGTCATCAATACCTTGGAGTTTTAGTTTTGCCATCAATACCTTGGAGTTTTAGTTTTGCCATCAATACCTTGGGGTTTTAGTTTTGTCATCAATACCTTGGGGTTTTAGTTTTGTCATCAATACCTTGGAGTTTTAGTTTTGTCATCAATACCTTGGGGTTTTAGTTTTGTCATCAATACCTTGGGGTTTTAGTTTTGTCATCAATACCTTGGGGTTTTAGTTTTGTCATCAATACCTTGGGGTTTTAGTTTTGTCATCAATACCTTGGGGTTTTAGTTTTGTCATCAATACCTTGGGGTTTTAGTTTTGTCATCAATACCTTGGAGTTTTAGTTTTGTCATCAATACCTTGGAGTTTAAGTTTTGTCATCAATACCTTGGGGTTTTAGTTTTGTCATCAATACCTTGGGGTTTTAGTTTTGCCATCAATACCTTGGGGTTTTAGTTTTGCCATCAATACCTTGGAGTTTTAGTTTTGTCATCAATACCTTGGGGTTTTAGTTTTGCCATCAATACCTTGGGGTTTTAGTTTTGCCATCAATACCTTGGAGTTTTAGTTTTGTCATCAATACCTTGGGGTTTTAGTTTTGTCATCAATACCTTGGGGTTTTAGTTTTGTCATCAATACCTTGGGGTTTTAGTTTTGCCATCAATACCTTGGAGTTTTAGTTTTGTCATCAATACCTTGGGGTTTTAGTTTTGCCATCAATACCTTGGGGTTTTAGTTTTGTCATCAATACCTTGGGGTTTTAGTTTTGCCATCAATACCTTGGGGTTTTAGTTTTGTCATCAATACCTTGGAGTTTTAGTTTTGTCATCAATACCTTGGGGTTTTAGTTTTGCCATCAATACCTTGGGGTTTTAGTTTTGTCATCAATACCTTGGAGTTTTAGTTTTGCCATCAATACCTTGGAGTTTTAGTTTTGCCATCAATACCTTGGGGTTTTAGTTTTGTCATCAATACCTTGGGGTTTTAGTTTTGTCATCAATACCTTGGAGTTTTAGTTTTGTCATCAATACCTTGGGGTTTTAGTTTTGTCATCAATACCTTGGGGTTTTAGTTTTGTCATCAATACCTTGGGGTTTTAGTTTTGTCATCAATACCTTGGGGTTTTAGTTTTGTCATCAATACCTTGGGGTTTTAGTTTTGTCATCAATACCTTGGGGTTTTAGTTTTGTCATCAATACCTTGGGGTTTTAGTTTTGTCATCAATACCTTGGGGTTTTAGTTTTGTCATCAATACCTTGGAGTTTTAGTTTTGTCATCAATACCTTGGGGTTTTAGTTTTGTCATCAATACCTTGGGGTTTTAGTTTTGCCATCAATACCTTGGGGTTTTAGTTTTGTCATCAATACCTTGGGGTTTTAGTTTTGACATGAATACCTTGGGGTTTTAGTTTTGTCATCAATACCTTGGGGTTTTAGTTTTGTCATCAATACCTTGGGGTTTTAGTTTTGTCATCAATACCTTGGAGTTTTAGTTTTGACATCAATACCTTGGGGTTTTAGTTTTGTCATCAATACCTTGGGGTTTTAGTTTTGTCATCAATACCTTGGGGTTTTAGTTTTGTCATCAATACCTTGGGGTTTTAGTTTTGTCATCAATACCTTGGGGTTTTAGTTTTGCCATCAATACCTTGGGGTTTTAGTTTTGTCATCAATACCTTGGGGTTTTAGTTTTGCCATCAATACCTTGGGGTTTTAGTTTTGTCATCAATACCTTGGAGTTTTAGTTTTGTCATCAATACCTTGGGGTTTTAGTTTTGCCATCAATACCTTGGGGTTTTAGTTTTGTCATCAATACCTTGGAGTTTTAGTTTTGCCATCAATACCTTGGAGTTTTAGTTTTGCCATCAATACCTTGGGGTTTTAGTTTTGTCATCAATACCTTGGGGTTTTAGTTTTGTCATCAATACCTTGGAGTTTTAGTTTTGTCATCAATACCTTGGGGTTTTAGTTTTGTCATCAATACCTTGGGGTTTTAGTTTTGTCATCAATACCTTGGGGTTTTAGTTTTGTCATCAATACCTTGGGGTTTTAGTTTTGTCATCAATACCTTGGGGTTTTAGTTTTGTCATCAATACCTTGGGGTTTTAGTTTTGTCATCAATACCTTGGGGTTTTAGTTTTGTCATCAATACCTTGGGGTTTTAGTTTTGTCATCAATACCTTGGAGTTTTAGTTTTGTCATCAATACCTTGGGGTTTTAGTTTTGTCATCAATACCTTGGGGTTTTAGTTTTGCCATCAATACCTTGGGGTTTTAGTTTTGTCATCAATACCTTGGGGTTTTAGTTTTGACATGAATACCTTGGGGTTTTAGTTTTGTCATCAATACCTTGGGGTTTTAGTTTTGTCATCAATACCTTGGGGTTTTAGTTTTGTCATCAATACCTTGGAGTTTTAGTTTTGACATCAATACCTTGGGGTTTTAGTTTTGTCATCAATACCTTGGGGTTTTAGTTTTGTCATCAATACCTTGGGGTTTTAGTTTTGTCATCAATACCTTGGGGTTTTAGTTTTGTCATCAATACCTTGGGGTTTTAGTTTTGTCATCAATACCTTGGGGTTTTAGTTTTGTCATCAATACCTTGGGGTTTTAGTTTTGTCATCAATACCTTGGGGTTTTAGTTTTGTCATCAATACCTTGGGGTTTTAGTTTTGTCATCAATACCTTGGGGTTTTAGTTTTGTCATCAATACCTTGGGGTTTTAGTTTTGTCATCAATACCTTGGAGTTTTAGTTTTGTCATCAATACCTTGGGGTTTTAGTTTTGTCATCAATACCTTGGGGTTTTAGTTTTGCCATCAATACCTTGGGGTTTTAGTTTTGTCATCAATACCTTGGGGTTTTAGTTTTGACATGAATACCTTGAGGTTTTAGTTTTGTCATCAATACCTTGGGGTTTTAGTTTTGTCATCAATACCTTGGGGTTTTAGTTTTGTCATCAATACCTTGGAGTTTTAGTTTTGACATCAATACCTTGGGGTTTTAGTTTTGTCATCAATACCTTGGGGTTTTAGTTTTGTCATCAATACCTTGGGGTTTTAGTTTTGTCATCAATACCTTGGGGTTTTAGTTTTGTCATCAATACCTTGGGGTTTTAGTTTTGTCATCAATACCTTGGGGTTTTAGTTTTGTCATCAATACCTTGGGGTTTTAGTTTTGACATCAATACCTTGGGGTTTTAGTTTTGTCATCAATACCTTGGGGTTTTAGTTTTGCCATCAATACCTTGGGGTTTTAGTTTTGTTTTCAACATCATTCTTTTTGTTTGGAATACTAATAATTATGTTCTCAACTTCAGAAGTTTTGCTTCTAAAGTAACTCTAACTGAAGGACTGCACCACATAATAACACTATAACTCTATGAAATGTGCTTAAAGCGGCCATCTTTAATTTAATCACTAACAGTGTTCTCACCGCCACAGTAAAAAGTTGAGGGATGGGTCTGGAGAAATGCAACCACTCTCAAATCCATAGACTATGCTATGGATGCAAAGACTGACCACCTATGATGCCAAATAGTTGTAACCATGTTTTGAGGCTACACAGTGTTTGTTTACATTTACTTTTTTTACAAACATTGGAGTTTTCTTACATGTAAAACCGCACATTTGACAAGTGCTTTTTTGGCAAAGGAGTATGTGCATGTCTGTGTGTGTGTGTGAACAGACAAGTAAGAACAGGTCTTCCCCACTAGCCCTGAAGCCCAGCCTTTCTGCATGTGAAATGTGATGGACCAAGTCACTACACAGAAATCAAAGTGCCTCTCCAGAAATCAACCTTCTCCAGAAATCAACCTTCTCCAGAAATCAACCTTCTCCAGACCAAGAAAGGGACAGAAAAACAAGAGTAAAGAAGAAATATGTGCTGTGCCAACTACAGTACTATACTATAACATTACTATAGTACTATACTATAACAGTACATTACTATAGTACTATACCATAACATTACTATAGTACTATACTATAACATTACTATAGTACTATACTATAACATTACATTACTATAGTACTATACTATAACATTGCTATAGCACTATGCTATAACATTACTATAGTACTATACTATAACATTACTATAGTACTATACTATAACATTACTATAGTACTATACTATAACATTACATTACTATAGTACTATACCATAACATTACTATAGTACTATACTATACCGGCACTATAGTACTATACTATAACATTATGATAGTACTGTACCATACCATTACTATAGTATTATACTATAACAGTACTATAGTACTATACTATAACATTAATATAGTACTATACTATAACATTACTATAGTACTATACTATAACATTACTATAGTACTATACTATAACAGTACTATAGTACTATACTATAACATTACTATAGTACTGTACTATAACATTACTATAGTACTGTACCATACCATTAGTATAGTACTATACTATAACATTACTATAGTACTATACTATACCATTACTATAGTACTATACTATAACATTACTATAGTACTATACTATAACATTACTATAGTACTATACCATATCATTACTATAGTACTACACTATAACATTACTATAGTGCTATACTATAACATTTTCATAGTACTATACTATAACAATACTATAGTACTATACTATAACATTACCACAGTACTATACTATAACATTACCACATTACTATACTATAACATTACTATAGTACTATACTATAACATTACTATAGTACTATACCATAGCATTACTATAGTACTACACTATAACATTACTATAGTACTATCCTATAACATTACTATAGTACTATACCATGCCATTACTATAGTACTACACTATAAAATTACTATAGTATTATACTATAACATAGGGGCGGCAGGGTAGCCTAGTGGTTAGAGCGTTGGACTAGTAACCGGAAGGTTGCGAGTTCAAACCCCCGAGCTGACAAGGTAGAAATCTGTCGTTCTGCCCCTGAACAGGCAGTTAACCCACTGTTCCCAGGCCGTCATTGAAAATAAGAATTTGTTCTTAACTGACTTGCCTGGTTAAATAAAGGTAAAATAAAAAAATAAAATAAAAATTCCTATAGTACTAATGCTATAGCATTACTACAGTACTATACTAGAACATTCGACCATTACTATAGTACTATACTAGAGCATTGCTATAGTACTGTACAAGAACATTGCCATAGTACTATACTACAACATTACTACAATACTATACTTTAACATGACTGCAGTACTATACATTACTATACATTATACATATATACATTATACATTACTGCAGCACTATACTTTAACATTACCACAGTACTATACTATAACATTACTGCAGTACTATACTATCTCATTACCACAGTACTATACTTTAACATTACTGCAGTACTATACCATACCATTACTACAGTACTATACTATAACATTACTGTGATACTATACTATATCATTACCGCAGTACTACACTATCTCATTACTGCAGTACTATACCATAACATTACTGCAGTACTATACTACGACATTGCTGCGGTACTAAACTATAACATTACTATAGTACTATACTATATCATTACCGCAGTACTATACTATATCATTACCGCAGTACTATACTATAAAATTTCTGCAGTACTATACTATAATTTCTGCCATACTATACTACAACATTACCACAGTACCATGCTATAACATCACTACAGTACTATACTATAACATTTCTGCAGTACTATACTATAATTTCTGCCATACTATACTACAACATGACTACAGTACCATGCTATAACATCACTACAGTACTATACTATAATTTCTGCCATACTATACTACAACATTACCACAGTACCATGCTATAACATCACTACAGTACTATACTATAACATTGCTGCAGTACTATACTATAACATTACTGCAGTACTATACTACAACATGACCACAGTACTATACTATGGCATTACTGCAGTACTATACTATAACATTACTACGGTACTATACTATAACATTACTGCGGTACTATACTATAACATTGCTATTGTACTATACTAGAGTGTAGTGACAGTGAAATAACATTTCTTAACACCATGAAAACATTGTTAAGAATCAGAGGACGTAAAGAAGCCGCCTGAGGATCGGTCATGTGGGACGTGGTTGTGATGACATGTTATTTTCCGTTGAAAGCTCATACCTGGAGTTCAGACAGAGATGATTGAGTCCCAAATAGCATGTTAATCCCTATATTATAGTGCACTACTTTTGACCAGAGCCCTATGGGTCCTATGGTCAAAAGTAGTGCACTACACTGTAGATAGAATAGGGTTCCATTCGGGATGCAGGTAATATTATTGTCATTAGAAAGCTCTCACCTGCAGTCCAGACAGAGATGAGAACAGAGCAGGACTGGGCTGCTGTCTCCTGGTGTCCACTAGCACCGTAAGGCCTTGGTCACGCCTCTCGCTCCTGAAACCAGAAACAAAACCCATCAGGGTGATCTTGTGAATTGGTTAGTCCTTGCGTCATCTCTCCTCTCCCCTGTAACTATTCCACAGGTTGTTGCTGTACATCAGAATGTGTTCTCAGTCAAATGACCTGGTAAAATAAGGGTTAAATAATATATATATGTATAGCCCCATTATGAGAGTGGTTACGCTATACTATAACATTACTATAGTACTATACTAAAGCATTACAACAGTACTATACTATAACATTACTATAGTACTATACTATAACATTACTACAGTACAATACTATAACATTACTACAGTACTATACTATATCATTACTACAGTACTATGCTATAACATTGCTACAGTACTATGCTATAACATTACTATAGTACTATACTATAACATTACTATAGTACTATACTATAACATTACTACAGTACAATACTATAACATTACTACAGTACTATACTATATCATTACTACAGTACTATACTATAACATTGCTACAGTACTATACTAAACATTACTACAGTACTATGCTATAGCATTACTATAGTACTATACTACCACATTACTACAGTACTATACTAGTGGCTCCAGACCCATTTCTCAGCTGTTTCCCAAAAAGTGTTGAGGTGCCTACTTTGTTATTGTTTGAATCCCAGAATGCCCCCTTAAAAGGAACACCATCTAGTAACTAAAGCCTGGACGGGGTTTCAGCAGATGAAACCGGAGTGCGGCTGGTTGACTGACTGACCTGAGTGTTGAATAGTAGTAACCCAGGAGACAGGTGAGGTCTTTGGCCGTGCAGCTCTCCCCAGCCCACACCCTCCCCCGCGTGCACACCTGCAGCACCGCCCGCCCGCTGAGGTCTCTGTTACCTGGAAGAGAGGGGGGGGGGGGGGGGGGGTCAGCGCTCACTCATAGTCAAGTAGACCTTATGGGTGCTTCCCAAATGGTACCCTAATCTCTATATAAAGTAGTGCGCTACATTTTGACCAAAGTCCTGTGGGCCCTGTTCAAAAGTAGTGCACTACAAAGGGAATACTGTAGGTTGCTATTTGGGACGTAGAGAAAGTGACCTGTCTGTTGTTAAGTGTTTGTCGTCATCCCAGGCCCCACAGCACAGCTCAACATACTGCTTTAGTTCAGGATGGCATCTCCTCTTACACACATCTGATCCAGTCTAAGTCATTTAATAGGCTCCTATTATTCTACATAGAACATTCCCACTCCTACTGAGAACATGCGCCCCAAGCTTCATGTGTCACATGGGAGTAAACACTTCATATGTCACATGGGAGTAAACACTTCATATGTCACATGGGAGTAAACACTTCATATGTCACATGGGAGTAAACACTTCATATGTCACATGGGAGTAAACACTTCATATGTCACATGGGAGTGAACATTTCATATGTCACATGGGAGTAAACATTTCATATGTCACATGGGAGTAAACACTTCATATGTCACATGGGAGTAAACATTTCATATGTCACATGGGAGTAAACACTTCATATGTCACATGGGAGTAAACACTTCATATGTCACATGGGAGTAAACACTTCATACAGTATGATGGCACCAGAGGCCAGTGTGTGTGTGTGTGTGTCACCTACCAGGTAAGTGTGTGTCACCTACCAGGTAAGATGATGGCCCCAGAGGCCAGTAGTTCTGGGTTGACCTCTGACACCAGGTTGGGGAGGTGACAGTTAGGGGGTGACCCTGGGGCTGGGGCCAGCTGGATGAGGACTTCATTAGAAGGTTTGGGGGGGTGATGGTGTGACTGTGCTCCATCCTGACTGTGCCGCATGGGGTTAGTGCTGGTGCCACCTTCATGGATCGCTAAAGAGAACCAAGACAAAAATTCTATCATTTCAGACAGTATGCCGATGTTAAAAATTTTATAATTTCAGACAGTATGCTGCTGTTAAAAATTGTATAATTTCAGACAGTATGCTGATGTTAAAAATGGTATAAGTTCAGCACCTGTGCTGATGTTAGTGTCTATTGTTCAAACTGTGGAATAAAAATCCCTGTCTGAATACCGATTCATTATAATCACTCTATTTATTGTTCAACAAAATGACCACAGAAAGAGGTCATCATTTCACCTCAATGTGTACATCTCTTACATCATAAACCTAAAACCACTATAAACATCATTCAACCTACTTTAATTAGGAATCAACCAGAAAAAGGTTTTAAAAAACACCTACAGGGGTAGATAGATAGAGGGAGAGAAGGGAATGAGGGAAGGAAGGGAGGGATCGAGAGAGAGAGAGAGCGAGAGGAGAGAGAGTAAGAGAGCGAGAGGGGGAGAGAGCGAGAGGGAGAGAGCGAGAGCGAGAGAGAGAGGAGAGAGGGTGAGGAGTGAGAGAGAGGGAGAGCGAGAGAGAGATGAAGAGAGAGAGGAAGAGAGAGAGGGAGAGAGGGAGAGAGGAGAGAGAGAGCGAGAGAGAGAGAGAGAGAGAGAGAGAGGAGCGAGAGAGAGAGAGAGGGAGAGAGAGAGGAAGAGAGAGAGAAAGAGAGAGAGAGGGAGAGAGAGAGAGAGGAGCGAGAGAGAGAGGGAGAGAGAGAGAGAGGAAGAGAGAGAGAAAGAGAGAGAGAGAGAGGGAGAGAGAGAAAGCGAAATAGAGAGGGGGGATGTATAATCAGGGACTGCTCTTCCAGACTGAGTCACTGCAGAGACCAGGTGTTCCGTCTGACTCACTGATACCAGGCCTGGGTTCAAATACTAACTGAAATCTTTCAAATACTTTTAGCATTTGCTTTAGTCTGCCTGGAGTGCCAGATGGGCGGGGACTATTCTACTGGTTCCCTTGCACTAGGCAAACTCAGTCAAGCCCAGCTAAAATACGTGAAATGATTTCAAATAGTATTTGAACCCAGGTCTGTCAGCTACTATAAAATAAAACTCTGGATCACAGACAGACTCCCAACGCCCCACTAACAGGAATGTAGCTCCTGACGTTCCCGACTGGTACCAACCACTGTTATAGCTTACACACGTTCTCCCTTTCTCCTATCCCTCTGGCTGGGGCTGGCTACAGGCTGGCTACAAGGCTGGCAGCTCTCACACTCAGCATATACAGCCCAGATCTGGGTTCATATTGTATTAAAAATGTTTTTCATGGTTTCAATTGTGAATAGTCCTCTTCAAAATGGTCGCCGACCACTCAGGCAGAGGGGGCTGCTGAGGGGAGGATGGCTCATAATAATGGCCGGAATGGAGTGAATGGAATGGCATCAAACACAGAATGTGTTCACCCAATTCCAGCCATTACACTCCATTCCAGCCATTACACTCCATTACACTCCATTCCAGCCATTACACTCCATTACACTCCATTCCAGCCATTACACTCCATTACACTCCATTCCAGCCATTACACTCCATTCCAGACATTACACTCCATTACACTCCATTCCAGCCATTACACTCCATTACACTCCATTCCAGACATTACACTCCATTCCAGCCATTACACTCCATTCCAGACATTACACTCCATTCCAGTCATTACACTCCATTCCAGCCATTACACTCCATTACACTCCATTCCAGCCATTACACTCCATTCCAGCCATTACACTCCATTCCAGACATTACACTCCATTCCAGCCATTACACTCCATTCCAGACATTACACTCCATTCCAGTCATTACACTCCATTCCAGCCATTACACTCCATTACACTCCATTCCAGCCATTACACTCCATTCCAGCCATTACACTCCATTCCAGCCATTACACTCCATTCCAGCCATTACACTCCATTCCAGCCATTACACTCCATTACACTCCATTACAGACATTACACTCCATTACACTCCATTCCAGCCATTACACTCCATTCCAGACATTACACTCCATTACACTCCATTCCAGCCATTACACTCCATTCCAGCCATTACACTCCATTCCAGACATTACACTCCATTCCAGCCATTACACTCCATTCCAGCCATTACACTCCATTCCAGCCATTACACTCCATTCCAGTCATTACACTCCATTCCAGACATTACACTCCATTACACTCCATTCCAGACACACTCCATTACACTCCATTCCAGACATTACACTCCATTACACTCCATTCCAGACATTACACTCCATTCCAGTCATTACACTCCATTCCAGTCATTACACTCCATTCCAGCCATTAAACTCCATTCCAGACATTACACTCCATTCCAGTCATTACACTCCATTCCAGCCATTACACTCCATTCCAGCCATTACACTCCATTCCAGCCATTACACTCCATTCCAGCCATTACACTCCATTCCAGCCATTACACTCCATTACACTCCATTCCAGACATTACACCCCATTACACTCCATTCCAGCCATTACACTCCATTACACTCCATTCCAGCCATTACACTCCATTCCAGACATTACACTCCATTACACTCCATTCCAGACATTACACTCCATTACACTCCATTCCAGCCATTACACTCCATTCCAGCCATTACACTCCATTACACTCCATTCCAGACATTACACCCCATTACACTCCATTCCAGCCATTACACTCCATTACACTCCATTCCAGCCATTACACTCCATTCCAGACATTACACTCCATTACACTCCATTCCAGACATTACACTCCATTCCAGCCATTACACTCCATTACACTCCATTCCAGACATTACACTCCATTACACTCCATTCCAGACATTACACTCCATTCCAGACATTACACTCCATTCCAGTCATTACACTCCATTCCAGCCATTACACTCCATTACACTCCATTCCAGCCATTACACTCCATTCCAGCCATTACACTCCATTACACTCCATTACAGACATTACACTCCATTCCAGCCATTACACTCCATTCCAGACATTACACTCCATTACACTCCATTCCAGCCATTACACTCCATTCCAGACATTACACTCCATTCCAGTCATTACACTCCATTCCAGACATTACACTCCATTACACTCCATTCCAGACATTACACTCCATTCCAGTCATTACACTCCATTCCAGCCATTACACTCCATTCCAGACATTACACTCCATTCCAGTCATTACACTCCATTCCAGCCATTACACTCCATTCCAGACATTACACTCCATTACACTCCATTCCAGACATTACACTCCATTCCAGACATTACACTCCATTACACTCCATTCCAGCCATTACACTCCATTCCAGCCATTACACTCCATTACACTCCATTCCAGCCATTACACTCCATTACACTCCATTCCAGCCATTACACTCCATTCCAGACATTACACTCCATTACACTCCATTCCAGCCATTACACTCCATTCCACTCCATTCCAGTCATTACACTCCATTCCAGCCATTACACTCCATTACACTCCATTCCAGCCATTACACTCCATTCCAGACATTATTATGAGCCGTCCTCCCCTCAGCAGCCTCCACAGGGTCATCTAATACCTGGTAGAAAGTAAAGCAACAAATGATATGGCCACGCCCGGACATAAAAACCTTACCATAAAAGCCATTGTTCATACGTCTTCAAAGTTGTCAATGTGTGAAGACAGAGAATGTATAGATGGGGTGTCTCTGAACCATGTATGAGACTAGGAGTAGTGTGTTTACAACCATCTCTAACTGGCCCCCTTGTGTTGTCCTAGCCCATCCCCTCCGAGCCTAGCCCATCCCCTGCGAGCCTAGCCCATCCCCTCCGAGCCTAGCCCATCCCCTCCGAGCCTAGCCCATCCCCTCCGAGCCTAGCCCATCCCCTCCGAGCCTAGCCCATCCCATCCCCTCCCCTCCGAGCCTAGCCCATCCCCTCTGAGCCTAGCCCATCCCCTCCGAGCCTAGCCCATCCCCTCCGAGCCTAGCCCATCCCATCCCCTCCCCTCCGAGCCTAGCCCATCCCCTCTGAGCCTAGCCCATCCCATCCCCTCCCCTCCGAGCCTAGCCCATCCCCTCTGAGCCTAGCCCATCCCCTCCGAGCCTAGCCCATCCCCTCCGAGCCTAGCCCATCCCATCCCCTCCCCTCCGAGCCTAGCCCATCCCCTCCGAGCCTAGCCCATCCCATCCCCTCCCCTCCGAGCCTAGCCCATCCCCTCTGAGCCTAGCCCATCCCCTCCGAGCCTATCTCCTCCCTGCCTCTCCCTTCCCAGCATAGCCTCCCCTCCCAGTCCCTCCAAACATCTCCCTGCCCCTCCCTTCCAAGCCGAGCCCCTCCCCTTCCAGCCTGTTCCCTCCCCTCCCATCATAGGCCCTCCGAGCTTAGCCTCTCCCTTCCCAGCCTAGCCCCCTTTTGTCCTCAGGCACTAAATGTAGTACTTCCTGTGTGACTGGCTGTGGCCGTGCGGCCAGCGATCCTGTTCGCAGCAAACTTCCTACATTGCTTTGTTTTGTCAGGAAGTTATAAAATGTAGAGCCAAGCCTCTCCTGCATTGTACCCAGTGTAAGCCTGGGTTGTATACGGCGTTTCACAGCCTTCTAAGCCATCAATGCAGCCAGGACCTGGCCACACATTTTTCAACCACACATTTCTGTCTGTCAGAGAACGAAACGGTCTGGACTAGCAAATATAGGATGCATCCCAAATGGTACCCTATTCCCTACATATATTACACTGAGTGTACAAAGCATTGAAATCACAAAGGGGGACATGAATGACTGTACGCTTGTATTGACTGTACGTTTGTTTATTTAATGTGTTACTCTGTGTTGTTGTTTTTGTCGAACTGCTTTGCTTTATCTTGGCCAGGTCGCAGTTGTAAATGAGAACCTAGCGGCACTGAAAACCTAGCGGCACTGAAAACCTAGTGGCACTAAATGTAAATTGTTTTCAACTAGCCTACCTGGTTAAATAAAGGTGTTCTCAACTAGTCTACCTGGTTAAATAAAGGTGTTCTCAACTAGCCTACCTGGTTAAATAAAGGTGTTCTCAACTAGTCTACCTGGTTAAATAAAGGTGTTCTCAACTAGTCTACCTGGTTAAATAAAGGTGTTCTCAACTAGCCTACCTGGTTAAATAAAGGTGTTCTCAACTAGTCTACCTGGTTAAATAAAGGTGTTCTCAACTAGTCTACCTGGTTAAATAAAGGTGTTCTCAACTAGTCTACCTGGTTAAATAAAGGTGAAATAATACATCTATAAATAAAAATGAAAACAAATGAAGCAATGGTCACCACAGCCATTACCATCTCACATGGTGGATGGGCGTAATTCCATCCCTTCTCAAAGTGAGGGAGGGTTTTGTTTTCAGAATAAAGTCCTGAAAAAAGTCAGTTGGTTCACTGGTTCTCATGTTACTCAGGTGAATGGACCTTACATGAGGACAGGTTAAGGGGTTTTCCCCTGCATTCAGCCCCAGTGGAGGAGGGGGGCACAATGAATGCTATTGTACAGGAGGCAACTCATATGTCTGGGACCAGAGTCGAGCACAGCCCAGTCCCACATTCACTGGAAGGTCATCTCACTGTGTGTGTGAACCTAGCGCCAGTGTGTGTGAACCTAGCACCACTGTGTGTGTGTGTGTGTGTGTGTGTGTGTGTGTGTGTGTGTGTGTTTCCCTCCTACGTCTGGTTGGTTACAGGATCCTCTGAGGTTTCTTGTCCACCAAGGTCTCAATGGGCTCTAGGTTTTCAGTGGCTCTGGGTTTTCAGTGGCTCTAGGTTTTCAGTGGCTCTAGGTTTTCAGTGGCGCTAGGTTTTCAGTGGCTCTAGGTTTTCAGTGGCTCTAGGTTTTCATTGGCTCTAGGTTTTCAGTGGCTCTAGGTTTTCAGTGGCTCTAGGTTTTCAGGGGCTCTAGGTTTTCAATGGAGCTACATTTTCAGGGGCTCTAGGTTTTCAATGGAGCTACGTTTTCAGTGGCTCTATGTTTTCAATGGCTTTAGGTTTTCAGTGGCTTTAGGTTTTCAGTGGCTTTAGGTTTTCAGTGGCACTAGGTTTTCAGTGTCGCTAGGTTTTCAGTGCCGCTAGGTTTTCAGTGCCGCTAGGTTTTCAGTGGCAGTAGGTTTTCAGTGCCGCTAGGTTTTCAGTGGCACTAGGTTTTCAGTGCCGCTAGGTTTTCAGTGGCAGTAGGTTTTCAGTGGCACTAGGTTTTCAGTTCTGCTAGGTTTTCAGTGTGTAAAAATGGGCTTCAGCTTGGTACTGTTGTATTGCTCTGCCATGAGGTCCTGGCAGGCAGAAATCCATCATTGTTGAGGGAGATACTGACATCGTGGGGTAGTTGTACTATATACAGTTATGGGTTCTGGAATGATATGTTTCATAGGGCCGTATTTATAAATCAAATCAAATCAAATCTTATTTGTCACATACACATGGTTAGCAGATGTTAATGCGAGTGTAGCGAAATGCTTGTGCTTCTAGTTCCGACAATGCAGTAATAACCAACAAGTAATCTAACTAACAATTCCAAAACTACTGTCTTATACACAGTGTAAGGGGATAAAGAATATGTACATAAGGATATATGAATGAGTGATGGTACAGAGCAGCATAGGCAGGATACAGTAGATGGTATCGAGTACAGTATATACATGAGGTGAGTATGTAAACAAAGTGGCATAGTTAAAGTGGCTAGTGATACATGTATACATAAGGATGCAGTCGATGATATAGAGTACAGTATATACGTATGCATATGAGATTAATAATGTAGGGTAAGTAACATTATATAAGGTAGCATTGTTTAAAGTGGCTAGTGATATATTTACATCATTTCCCATCAATTCCCATTATTAAAGTGGCTGGAGTTGAGTCAGTGTCAGTGTCAGTGTGTTGGCAGCAGCCACTCAATGTTAGTGGTGGCTGTTTAACAGTCTGATGGCCTTGAGATAGAAGCTGTTTTTCAGTCTCTCGGTCCCAGCTTTGATGCACCTGTACTGACCTCGCCTTCTGGATGATAGCAGGGTGAACAGGCAGTGGCTCGGGTGTTTGATGTCCTTGATGATCTTTATGGCCTTCCTGTAACATCGGGTGGTGTAGGTGTCCTGGAGGGCAGGTAGTTTGCCCCCGGTGATGCGTTGTGCAGACCTCACTACCCTCTGGAGAGCCTTACGGTTGTGGGCGGAGCAGTTGCCGTACCAGGCGGTGATACAGCCCGCCAGGATGCTCTCGATTGTGCATCTGTAGAAGTTTGTGAGTGCTTTTGGTGACAAACCAAATTTCTTCAGCCTCCTGAGGTTGAAGAGGCGCTGCTGCGCCTTCTTCACGATGCTGTCTGTGTGAGTGGACCAATTCAGTTTGTCTGTGATGTGTATGCCGAGGAACTTAAAACTTGCTACCCTCTCCACTACTGTTCCATCGATGTGGATAGGGGGGTGTTCCCTCTGCTGTTTCCTGAAGTCCACAATCATCTCCTTAGTTTTGTTGACGTTGAGTGTGAGGTTATTTTCCTGACACCACACTCCGAGGGCCCTCACCTCCTCCCTGTAGGCCGTCTCGTCGTTGTTGGTAATCAAGCCTACTTGATGATTGAGTTGGAGGCGTGCGTGGCCACGCAGTCGTGGGTGAACAGGGAGTACAGGAGAGGGCTCAGAACGCACCCTTGTGGGGCCCCAGTGTTGAGGATCAGCGGGGTGGAGATGTTGTTGCCTACCCTCACCACCTGGGGGCGGCCCGTCAGGAAGTTCAGTACCCAGTTGCACAGGGCGGGGTCGAGACCCAGGGTCTCGAGCTTGATGACGAGCTTGGAGGGTACTATGGTGTTGAATGCCGAGCTGTAGTCGATGAACAGCATTCTCACATAGGTATTCCTCTTGTCCAGATGGGTTAGGGCAGTGTGCAGTGTGGTTGAGATTGCATCGTTTGTGGACCTATTTGGGCGGTAAGCAAATTGGAGTGGGTCTAGGGTGTCGGGTAGGGTGGAGGTGATATGGTCCTTGACTAGTCTCTCAAAGCACTTCATGATGACGGAAGTGAGTGCTACGGGGCGGTAGTCGTTTAGCTCAGTTACCTTAGCTTTCTTGGGAACAGGAACAATGGTGATATAGGGATTGATTGAATATGTCCGTAAACACACCGGCCAGCTGGTCTGCGCATGCTCTGAGGGCGCGGCTGGGGATGCCGTCTGGGCCTGCAGCCCTGCGAGGGTTAACACGTTTAAATGTCTTACGCACCTCGGCTGCAGTGAAGGAGAGTCCGCATGTTTTCGTTGCAGGCTGTGTCAGTGGCACTGTATTGTCCTCAAAGCGGGCAAAAAAGTTATTTAGTCTGCCTGGGAGCAGGACATCCTGGTCCGTGACTGGGCTGGATTTCTTCTTGTAGTCCGTGATTGACTGTAGACCCTGCCACATGCCTCTTGTGTCTGAGCCGTTGAATTGAGATTCTACTTAGTCTCTGTACTGACGCTTAGCTTGTTTGATAGCCTTGCGGAGGGAATAGCTGCACTGTTTGTATTCGGTCATGTCACCAGTCACCTTGCCCTGATTCAAAGCAGTGGTTCGCGCTTTCAGTTTCACGCGAATGCTGCCATCAATCCACGGTTTCTGGTTAGGGAATGTTGTAATCGTTGCTATGGGAACGACATCTTCAACGCACGTTCTAATGAACTCGCACACTATAGGACCAAGAGATTTTCCTTTTCAGGGCACATGGTCATGGTCTTATCTTTTACCAATCAGGGAAAACCTACCATCCCTGGGCGGAACTGCTGAGTCTGTGTTATTTCACGGGGTTAAATCAACTGAACTGCTGAGTCTGTCATTTCACAGGGTTTAAGGAACTCTTCCGGATTTTGGCAATGAAGAAGTTAGAGGTAGTTGCGTTAACTAGTGTTAGCAGATACACATAGACTTCCAGCCATTGCGCTAATGCTAGTTAGCATTGGCTCACAAAACAACCTCAAGCTTCATTTGAACTGAACATAGAAAATTACAAATGGTATCCACCAGTTCATCTGACTCTGGGGAAGTAGATAAAGGGCCTCGTTGCCAACATCCTGTACTGTATCCCGGCAGGGTAGCCTAGTGGTTAGAGCGTTGGACTAGTAACCGGAAGGTTGCAAGTTCAAACCCCCGAGCTGACAAGGTACAAATCTGTCGTTCTGCCCCTGAACAGGCAGTTAACCCACTGTTCCTAGGCCGTCATTGAAAATAAGAATTTGTTCTTAACTGACTTGCCTAGTTAAATAAAGATAAATAAAATAAATCAACTCACACACTTTCCACATTTCAATACCTGGAAGAGGCAGTGCTACATAAAACAATTTCACAAACCAACTCTTCTGCCCTGCACAGGTGTGTGTGTGTCCAACACCACGTCTGAGCTGTTCCAGGGATGGGCCATACCTGTCTAATAACATATGAAAGCGCATCTACTCACACACACAACCCCCACCACTACCCAAAAAATCTGCACATGAGAACTACAAGCTGTCTCATATCAACAGTGAGTCCAAACCAACACAGGCCTGTAACCCTCATCATGTCAGATCCCTATTACTGCAGGTCATAATTACTCACTGAAACCACAACATGAAACCTGTCTGGAACCAAACCGTGTTTTCAAGGCCGGAGGCCACACCATTTGATACAGTGAGAGAGAAGCCAATGTTTTGATTCAATCTCTATTGGACCCAATGCCAGGGAAAGTGTTTGTCCAAACTGAAGACAACGCTTGAGTTGAGAAATCTAATCACCAACGCACTCTCACAACACTTAGCTGTCTTGTTTCGACTTTTACTGCCTTTGTTGATGTTACATTCTAAAACCAACAATGCAAACTGGTAGAAATGATGTGTTTTCAAAGGAAAAACTGTTTGAAAATATGTATTTTCAAAGGCAAAACTGGTTGATATGATAATTTAATTTCAACCAGTTTAGCCCACTGAATGGACTTTTACCTTTGACAAGCTCCAACCAACTGAGCTACCAGTACACCTGACCTCACTGCTATTTCAATCAATACATATAGCCCAAGCAGAAGTCAAACCCATAACCTTGGTCTATGCAGCATCTTAGTGCAAGCAGGCATCACTACAGTCCCTGGTTTGAATCCAGGCTGTATCACATCCAGCCGTGATTGGGAGTCCCATAGGGCGGGGCACAACTGTCCCAGCGTCGTCCAGGTTTGGCCGGGGTACGCTGCCATTGTAAATAAGAATTTGTTCTTAACTGACTTGCCTAGTTAAATAAAGGTAAAATAAAATGTAGATCACTACATACCAGACTCCTGGAGTCAAACCCATAACCTTGGTCTATACAGCCCTAGTGGGATCATTACATACCAGACTCCAGGAGTCAAACCCATAACCTTGGTCTATACAGCCAGAGTGGGATCATTATATACCAGACTCCTGGAGTCAAACCCATAACCTTGGTCTATACAGCCCTAGTGGGATCATTACATACCAGACTCCAGGAGTCAAACCCATAACCTTGGTCTATACAGCCCTAGTGGGATCATTACATACCAGACTCCAGGAGTCAAACCCATAACCTTGGTCTATACAGCCCTAGTGGGATCATTATATTCAAAACTCCTGGAGTCAAACCCATAACCTTGGTCTATACAGCCCTAGTGGGATCATTATATACCAGACTCCTGGAGTCAAACCCATAACCTTGGTCTATACAGCCCTAGTGGGATCATTATATACCAGACTCCTGGAGTCAAACCCATAACCTTGGTCTATACAGCCCTAGTGGGATCATTATATACCAGACTCCAGGAGTCAAACCCATAACCTTGGTCTATACAGCCCTAGTGGGATCATTATATACCAGACTCCAGGAGTCAAACCCATAACCTTGGTCTATACAGCCCTAGTGGGATCATTATATACCAGACTCCAGGAGTCAAACCCATAACCTTGGTCTATACAGCCCTAGTGGGATCATTATATACCAGACTCCAGGAGTCAAACCCATAACCTTGGTCTATACAGCCCATGTGGGATCATTACATACCAGACTCCAGGAGTCAAACCCATAACCTTGGTCTATACAGCCCTAGTGGGATCATTATATACCAGACTCCTGGAGTCAAACCCATAACCTTGGTCTATACAGCCCTAGTGGGATCATTATATACCAGACTCCAGGAGTCAAACCCATAACCTTGGTCTATACAGCCCTAGTGGGATCATTATATACCAGACTCCTGGAGTCAAACCCATAACCTTGGTCTATACAGCCCTAGTGGGATCATTATATACCAGACTCCAGGAGTCAAACCCATAACCTTGGTCTATACAGCCCTAGTGGGATCATTATATACCAGACTCCTGGAGTCAAACCCATAACCTTGGTCTATACAGCCCTAGTGGGATCATTACATACCAGACTCCAGGAGTCAAACCCATAACCTTGGTCTATACAGCCCTAGTGGGATCATTATATACCAGACTCCTGGAGTCAAACCCATAACCTTGGTCTATACAGCCCTAGTGGGATCATTATATACCAGACTCCTGGAGTCAAACCCATAACCTTGGTCTATACAGCCAGAGTGGGATCATTATATACCAGACTCCTGGAGTCAAACCCATAACCTTGGTCTATACAGCCCTAGTGGGATCATTATATACCAGACTCCTGGAGTCAAACCCATAACCTTGGTCTATACAGCCAGAGTGGGATCATTATATACCAGACTCCTGGAGTCAAACCCATAACCTTGGTCTATACAGCCCTAGTGGGATCATTATATACCAGACTCCTGGAGTCAAACCCATAACCTTGGTCTATACAGCCCTAGTGGGATCATTATATACCAGACTCCAGGAGTCAAACCCATAACCTTGGTCTATACAGCCCTAGTGGGATCATTATATACCAGACTCCTGGAGTCAAACCCATAACCTTGGTCTATACAGCCAGAGTGGGATCATTATATACCAGACTCCTGGAGTCAAACCCATAACCTTGGTCTATACAGCCAGAGTGGGATCATTATATACCAGACTCCAGGAGTCAAACCCATAACCTTGGTCTATACAGCCCATGTGGGATCATTATATACCAGACTCCAGGAGTCAAACCCATAACCTTGGTCTATACAGCCCTAGTGGGATCATTATATACCAGACTCCAGGAGTCAAACCCATAACCTTGGTCTATACAGCCAGAGTGGGATCATTATATACCAGACTCCTGGAGTCAAACCCATAACCTTGGTCTATACAGCCAGAGTGGGATCATTATATACCAGACTCCAGGAGTCAAACCCATAACCTTGGTCTATACAGCCCTAGTGGGATCATTACATACCAGACTCCTGGAGTCAAACCCATAACCTTGGTCTATACAGCCAGAGTGGGATCATTACATACCAGACTCCAGGAGTCAAACCCATAACCTTGGTCTATACAGCCCTAGTGGGATCATTATATACCAGACTCATGCAGTGTTTAAAACAATATACCTGACTCCTGCAGAGTTTAAAACAAAACCCTTGACAAAGACTCTATAATAATAATATTCAGGCCATGCGGACCTATGAGACTTTTTGGTGCCATGTGGGACAAACCCTACATGTTATACTAATCAGTCACATGTTATACTAATCAGTCACATGTTATACTAATCAGTCACATGTTATACTAATCAGTCACATGTTATACTAATCAGTCACATGTTATACTAATCAGTCACATGTTATACTAATCAGTCACATGTTATACTAATCAGTCACATGTTATTCTAATCAGTCACATGTTATACTAATCAGTCATGTTATACTAATCAGTCACATGTTATACTAATCAGTTACATGCTATTCTAATCAGTCACATGTTATACTAATCAGTTACATGCTATTCTAATCAGTTACATGCTATTCTAATCAGTTACATGTTATTCTAATCAGTCACATGTTATTCTAATCAGTCACATGTTATACTAATCAGTCACATGCTATTCTAATCAGTCATATGTTATTCTAATCAGTCACATGTTATATTAATCAGGTTTTTCTACCTGTCTCCTCTCTAACACTGCTCCTCCTGTCTGAGCTGGAGAAGGCAGCCTCCAGGTCCAGCCGTCCGAAGCGCAGGGCATATCCGTTCATCAGCTTCTTTGGTGAGAAGACTCCACTGCTGGCCGAGCCCCCGGAGGAGGAGCGCGCCCGGTGGCCTTTGACCTGGGCTGCCTTGTTAGTCCTCTCCAGAGACTTGGAGCGCCTCTCAGCCCGGGTCTCCAGGGCCCCAGCGTTCCTCAGACCCCTCTGGAGGTACAGGAGAGGCATGCTGGGAGAGAGTCGGGCGGAGTCGGGGTCTCCACCCAGCCATGCCCTGGTCCCCCCTAGCCTGAGCCCACGGAGCCCCTGCTCTCTCTGGGTGGTGGGGGTGGAGGGGCTGGTACCAGGGGTCGAAGTTGGAGATGAGGCATCTTCTCTGGGGCTGAGTGGGCTGAGACCTGGGCATGCAGGACTGTGCTCTGGTCCTTCCTCCAGGATGGACTCAGAGCTAGAGCCCAGGTTCATGGGATTCTGCAGGGCCTCCATGTAGGACTTCCGGAACAGTCTCCGGGTCTCGAAGGACACAGAGTCCCTGGCGTGGCGGGGCCGGCGAGGGTTGGGGTTACTGAGGTCGGTGTTGAACGACAGGGTCCTGGTCCTCTCTCTGGTCCCACCCTGGCCCTCCTCCCCTTCCCACTGGCCCTCCCCCGGACCACCACCACCCTCCCCAGCCAGCCTGTCTGTCTGTGGGCTGCAGGAGTGAGAGTCAGGAGCTGCTCTCAGGCTGTGGTTCTGGTTGTGGTTCTCCATCCGGTGAAGTCCCGGGTTGGGATCCTGTTGGGACCTGCAACTAGTGCTGTTGGGGTCCATTACATGTACCCGCCTGCTCAGGATAGCAGGCTCTGAGAAGGTAGAGTCTGCCCCCTGGGAGTGTAGTGATTCGTGGGAGCTGCGGTGGGAGTCCAGGGTCCCTGTGGATCCACTGGTACTGCAGGCGCTGAGCTGGCCACGGAAGCCCGTGCTGTCGCCCCGCGTCTGCATGATGGCGTCTGCCGTGCTGCTGACGAACAGAGGATTCACCACGTTCTTCCACGGCGTCCGGAACACGACGGTGCCGGTGGTGAGCAACCAGTTCTGCAGCGGATGGAGGTTTCGCTCGCGCGTCACATTCTGCAGGAAGTCAGCGGTGAAGACGCTGCCGTACATGCTCTCCGGGATGGGGATCTCTGCGATGGCCTGGCCACTGGCCGACAGACATTTTATGACCAGCTTGGCAGCCTTGCGGCCCAGGGGAACCACCTGTAGGTAGAAGTCTCCCTGCTTCAGACGGACCTTATGGAGCGGGGCGAGCTGTAAGACCACCTTCTCGTTGATGCAGAAGGGCCAACCCTCATGATAGAACAGCCGGCCGTGGAAACGCACCTGTAGAGGAAGACAATACTTTATTAACCCATACCAGACTGAAATGTGTCTTCTGCTGTATCCAACTCCTCTGATATACACGTACATACACTTTACAGATGTAAGCTCTTAATTTGTCACAGCAAAATAATCCTGAAGCAACAGGATTTGAACGTTTAGTCCATAATGTTGCTTGATCGGTGGTTAGGCTATTAGCTGGCCAAAAGTAGGTTACATTTAAATTGCAATACTGTTAATATAATCATGTGTTAGTGTGGGTTTTTCAGCAAATGTAGGTAAATCAGGAAAATTATCAGCAACAAAAGAGTGATCAAATGATGACCCTACATCTGTAGATTATCTGGAGCAGTGTGAAACCACAGGGCTGCACCAGGTATAGAGAGATGGACAACAGCTTAGAGAGACTGGAGCAGGGTGAAACCACAGGGCTGCACCAGGTATAGAGAGATGGACAACAGATTAGAGAGACTGGAGCAGTGTGAAACCACAGGGCTGCACCAGGTATAGAGAGATGGACAACAGATTAGAGAGACTGGAGCAGTGTGAAACCACAGGGCTGCACCAGATATAGAGAGATGGACAACAGATTAGAGAGACTGGAGCAGGGTGAAACCACAGGGCTGCACCAGGTATAGAGAGATGGACAACAGATTAGAGAGACTGGAGCAGTGTGAAACCACAGGGCTGCACCAGGTATAGAGAGATGGACAACAGATTAGAGAGACTGGAGCAGTGTGAAACCACAGGGCTGCACCAGGTAGGGAGAGATGGAGTGCTAACTGTCTGAATCACTGTGTCTCCAGCCAGCCCAACCACTCACTGGACCAACATGATCACTTGGCTACGCATGCCTCTCTCTAATATCAATATGCCTCATCCATTACTGTCCTGGTTAGTGATTACTGTCTTATTTCACTATAGAGCCTCTAGCCCTGCTCAATATGCCTTAACCAACCATGTTGTTCCACCTCCTACATATGCGATGACATCACCTGGTTTAAACGTCTCTAGAGACTATATCTCTCTCATCATTCATTACTCAGTGTCTAGGTTTACCTCCAAGGTACTCACATCCTACCTTACCTTTGTCTGTACACTATGCCTTGAATCTATGCTATCGTGCCCAGAAACCTGCTCCTTTTACTCTCTGTTCCGAATGTGCTAGACAGCGAGTTCGTATAGCCTTTAGCCAAACCCTTATCCTACTTCTCCTCTGTTCCTCTGGTGATGTAGAGGTTAATCCAGATCCTGCAGTGCCTAGCTCCATTCCCACTCCCCAGGTGCTCTCATTTGTTGACTTCTGTAACCGTAAAAGCCTTGGTTTCATGCATGTTAACATTAGAAGCCTCCTCCCTTAGATTGTTTTACTCACTGCTTTAGCACACTCTGCCAACCCAGATGTCTTAGCCGTGTCTGAATCCAGGCTTAGGAAAACCACCAAAAACCCTGAAATCTCCATCCCCAACTATAACATTTTCCGCCAAGATAGAACTGACAAAGGGGGCGGTGTTGCAATCTACTGCAAAGATATTATGTCTTACAATCCAGGTCTGTACCCAAACAATTCAAGCTTCTACTTCTAAAAAAATCACCTTTCCAGAAACAAGTATTTCACCGTTGCCGCTTGCTATAGACCATAGGCCCCAGCAGTGCCCTCATCACCATATGTGAATTGATTGCCCCCCATCTATCTTCTGAGCTCATGCTACTAGGTGACCTAAACTGGGACATGCTTAACACCCCGGCCATCCTTCAATCTAAGCTTGATGCCCTCAATCTCACACAAATTATCAATGAACCTACCAGGTACAACCCCAAATCCGTAAACACGGGCACCCTCATCCTAACTAACTCGCCCTCCAAATACACCTCTGTTGTTTTCAATCAAGATCTCAGCGATCCCTGCCTCATTGCCTGCATCCATAATGGGTCTGCAATCAAATGACCACTCCTCATCACTGTCAAACGCTCCCTAAAACACTTCTGCGAGCAGGCCTTTCTAATCGACCTGGCCGGGGTATCCTGGAATGACATTGACCTCATCCCGTCAGTAGAGAATGCCTGGTAATTCTTTAAAAGTGCCTTCCTCACCATATTAAATAAACATTCCATTCAAAAAATGTAGAACTAGGAATAGATATAGTCCTTGGTTCACTCCAGACCTGTCTGCCCTTGACCAGCACAAAAACATCCTGTGGCGTTCTGCATTAGCATCGAATAGCCCCCGTGATATGCAACTTTTCAGGGAAGTTAGGAACAAAAATACCCAAGCAGTTAGGAATGCTAAGGCTAGCTTTTTCAAACAGAAATTTGCATCCTGTAGCACAAACTCCAAAAAGTTCTGGGACACTGTAAAGTCCATGGAGAATAAGAGAACCTCCTCCCAGCTGCCCACTGCTCTGAGACACACTGTCACCACCGATAAATCCACTATAATTGAGAATTTCAAGAAGCATTTCTCTACGGCTGGCCATGCTTTCCACCTGGCTACCCCTACCCCGGTCAACTGCCCAGCACCCTCCACAGCAACCAGCCCAAGCCCCCACCATTCCTCCTTCACCCAAATCCAGATATCTGATGTTCTGAAAGAGCTGCAAAATCTGGACCCTTACAAATCACCTGGGCTAGACAATCTGGACCCTCTCTTTCTGCCGAAATTGTTGCAACCTATCGTCTGAGATTCCCAAAGATTGGAAAGCTGCCGCGGTCATCCCCCTCTTCAAAGGGGGTGACACTCTAGACCCAAACTGCTACAGACTTATATCTATCCTACCCTGCCTTTCTAAGTTCTTCGAAAGCCAAGATAACAAACAGATTACCAACCATTTCAAATCCCACCGTACCTTCTCCGTTATGCAATCTGGTTTCAGAGCTGGTCATGGGTGCACCTCAGCCACACTCAAGGTCCTAAACGATATCCTAACCGCCATTGATAAGAGACATTACTGTGCAGCCATCACCACATTCTTATTTGGCAGACTCGACAGCTTTGGTTTCTCAAATGATTGCCTTGCCTGGTTTACCAACTACTTCTCTGATAGAGTTCAGTGTTTCAAATTGGAGGGCCTGTTGTCCGGACCTCTGGCAGTCTCTATGGGTGTGCCACAGGGTTCAATTCTCGGGCCGACTCTCTTTTCTGTACACATCAATTATGTTCGTCTTGCTGCTGGTGATTCTCTGATCCACCTCTACGCAGACGACACCATTCTGTATACTTCTGGCACCTCTTTGGACACTGTGCTAACTAACCTCCAGACGAGCTTCAATGCCATACAACTCTCCTTCCGTGGCCTCCAACTGCTCTTAAATGCAAGTAAAACTAAATGCATGCTATTCAACCGGTCACTGCCAGCACCTGCCCGCTTGTCCAGCATCACTACTCTGGACGGCTCTGACTGAATATGTGGACAACTACAAATACCTAGGTGTCTGGTTGGACTGTAAACTCTCCTTCCAGACTCTCGTTGGTTGGCCCTCGCTTCATACTCGTCACTAAACCCACTGGCTACAGGTTATCTACAAGTCTCTGCTAGGTAAAGCCCCGCCTTATCTCAGCTCGCAGCACCCACTCGTAGCAAGCGCTCCAGCAGGTATATCTCACTGTTCACCCCCAAAGCCAATTCCTCCTTTGGTCGCCTTTCCTTCCAGTTCTCTGCTGCCAATGACTGGAACGAACTGCAAAAATCACTGAAGCTGGAGACCCATATCTCCTTCACTAGCTTTAAGCACCAGCTGTCAGAGCAGCTCACAGATCACTGCACCTGTACATAGCCCATCTGTAAACAGCCCATCTATCTTCCTCTTCCAAATACTGTATTTATTTATTTATCTTGGTCCTTTGCACTCCAGTATCTCTACTTGCACATTCATCTTCTGCACATCTACCATTCCAGTGTTTAATTGCTATATTGTAATTACTTCGCCACCATGGCCTATTTATTGCCTAACTCCCTTATCGTACCTCATTTGCACTCACTGTATATAGACTTTTGGTTTTCTTTTGTTCTACTGTATTATTGACTGTATGTTTTGAATATTCCATGTGTAACTCTGTGTTGTTGTATGTGTCGAACTGCTTTGCTTTATCTTGGCCAGGTTGCAGTTGCAAATGAGAACTTGTTCTCAACTAGTCTACCTGGTTAAATAAAGGTGAAATTAAAAAAAATTAAACATACACTTCACAGATGTAAGCTCTTAATTTGTCACAGCAAAATAATCCTGCAGCGACAGGATTTGAACATTTTAGTGTTTATTATTTTTTATTAAATTAGCAAAAACTTCTCATAACCTGTTTTTGGTATTTTGGTACATAACCTGTCATCATGGTATTGCTTGTAGATTGATGAGGATTTTTTTAAATCAATTTTAGAATAAGGCTGTAATGTAACCAAATGTGTAAAAAGTCCAGAGGTCTGAATACTTCCTGAATGCAGTGTAAATGGCTCAAACACACATTCCACTTTTAAAGAGAGGCACCCTCTTTTCATAGCACTTGAGTGAATCATCGTTCTCTTTTCAACGTCATTCCAAGGAGCTGATTCCTCAGAATCCTGGAGGCTAGCGAAACCTGCCCGTTCAGGCCCGGTTACTAAGCAACCACAACCCAAACTCCAAACTATGACAGTGTCGTACAAAGAGCTCTTAACAGTAGAGAAACAGTACTCAGGGCTTGTGTCCCAAATGGCACTATATCGTACAGTGCACTGCTTTTGACCAGAGCCTTATGGTCAAAAGTAGTGCACTAAATAGGGAATAGTGTGCCGTTTTTTGTCTATTTCCCATTGGCTTAACTGCTGTAAAAGTGAAGGAAAAGCATTGAAAAAGCCAGCGTTGCCTGCCGACTGATCATATTGCTGTTGACACAAAGCCTCTCACGCACGGGGAGTTTTTCTCAGTGGCTAACCAGGCTTAGATAGCGAGGTAAAACTATGAGGCTATGAGGCTATCCATCACAGTGTAATCACAGCAGATGAATACAGAGGAATAGGCTGTGTGGCTGTGTGGCTATCCATCACAGTGTAATCACAGCAGATGAACACAGAGGAATAGGCTGTGTGGCTATGAGGCTATCCATCACAGTGTAATCACAGCAGATGAATACAGAGGAATAAGGTTTCAGGGCCTTTGGTCATGGAGACATGGAGCCCTCTCTAACCCACAGCAATTAATGCTGCTGGGAGAGCCAGGGTTAGATTACAACCTGGACCCCTGAGCCCAGGGATGGTAGCTAGGCTCTCAGGCAGACCACAGTTTCCTCTCTGTTTCGGTCTCTTTTCAGAGAAGGAGGGCCGAGTTGTGTCCCAAATGACATCCTATTCCCCATACACTACTTTTGATCTGGTAGTGCATTATGTAGGCCATAAGGTGCGATTTGGGGCTCAACCTCTGTCTCCTTCCAGAGTTTTCTCTCTGTTTCTGTGTGGCTCCAGAGCTGAATGGCTGCATGGCTTTCTGTCTGATTTCTATGAACAATGATCCATTCTCTCACTCTGTTGTTCCCCTTCACCCTCTCAGCAGAGGTATTTCACACTCATCTCTCTCTCTCTCTCTCTCTCTCTCTCTCTCTCTCTCTCTCTCTCTCTCTCTCTCTCTCTCTCTCTCTCTCTCTCTCTCTCTCTCTCTCTCTCTCTCTCTCTCTCATTGCCAAAGCTAGTGAGGTAGATAATATACAAAAGTTAAATAAAAAATAAAAATGAATAGTAACCATTAAAACATACAGACGTTTCACAACAATAAAGTCTCTCTCTCTATATATATATATATATTTTCACATTATCTCTCTCTCCATTCTCTCTCCTGTCTTGTTTGTTGTCTGTCATCAGGTGGTGTCTATAATGGTGTGTATTAGTGTTCTGTGTTGTAATGGTGTCTATAATGGTGTGTATTAGTGTTCTGTGTTGTAATGGTGTCTATAATGGTGTGTATTAGTGTTCTGTGTTGTAATGGTGTTTATAATGGTGTGTATTAGTGGTCTGTGTTGTAATGGTGTCTATAATGGTGTCTATTGGTGTTCTGTGTTGTAATGGTGTCTATAATGATGTGTATTAGTGTTCTGTGTTGTAATGGTGTCTATAATGATGTGTATTAGTGTTCTGTGTTGTAATGGTGTCTATAATGGTGTGTATTAGTGTTCTGTGTTGTAATGGTGTCTATCATGGTGTGCTCTCTCTCTCTCCTCTCTCTCTCTCACCATACCACCCCTCCACTCACACAAGTCTCTTGCTGGATGCTCTGCAGGATCCTCTTGGCAGGAAGTAAGAAGTCGATGAGGCATCGGAGTCCGTCCCCACGGTACTGTCTCTCCACCACGCTGAACAGCTGCCACAGGACGGTGGACGCGGTGGCACTGAATGGAGGGTACAGCGCAGACAGGGTGCTCTGGATACAACTGTCCAGAGACTCAGAGTCCTGTAGGGGCAGAGGAGAGGAGGGGAGAGGTAGATTAGATACAGTCCTTTCTGGGGAGAGGAGAGGAGGAGAGGAGTAGGAGAGGAGGAGAGGAGTGGAGAGGTGGATTAGATACAGTCCTGCCTGGGGAGAGGAGAGGAGGGGAGAGGTGGATTAGATACAGTCCTTTCTGGGCAGAGGAGAGGAGGAGAGAGGTGGATTAGACACAGTCCTTTATGGGGAGAGGAGAGGAGGAGAGGAGTAGGAGAGGAGGAGAGGAGTGGAGAGGTGGATTAGATACAGTCCTGCCTGGGGAGAGGAGAGGAGGGGAGAGGTGGATTAGATACAGTCCTTCCTGGGCAGAGGAGAGGAGGAGAGAGGTGGATTAGATACAGTCCTTTATGGGGAGAGGAGAGGAGGAGAGGAGTAGGAGAGGAGGAGAGGAGTGGAGAGGTGGATTAGATACAGTCCTGCCTGGGCAGAGGAGAGGAGGGGAGAGGTGGATTAGATACAGTCCTTTCTGGGCAGAGGAGAGGAGGAGAGAGGTGGATTAGATACAGTCCTTTATGGGGAGAGGAGAGGAGTAGGAGAGGAGGAGAGGAGGGGAGAGGAGAGGTGGATTAGATACAGTCCTGCCTGGGGAGAGGAGAGGAGGGGAGAGGTGGATTAGATACAGTCCTTTCTGGGGAGAGGAGAGGAGGAGAGGAGTAGGAGAGGAGAGGTGGATTAGATACAGTCCTGTCTGGGCAGAGGAGAGGAGGGGAGAGGTGGATTAGATACAGTCCTGCCTGGGGAGAGGAGAGGAGGGGAGGAGTAGAGGAGAGGAGGAGAGGAGGAGGAGAGGAGGAAAGAGGAGAGGAGGAGAGAGGAGAGGAGTGGAGAGGTGGATTAGATACAGTCCTGCCTGGGGAGAGGAGAGGAGGAGAGGAGTAGAGGAGAGGAGGAGAGGAGGAGGAGAGGAGGAAAGAGGAGAGGAGGAGAGAGGAGAGGAGGAAAGAGGAGAGGAGGAAAGAGGAGAGGAGGAGAGAGGTGGATTAGATACAGTCCTGCCTGGGGAGAGGAGAGAAGGAGAGGAGTAGGAGAGGAGGAGAGGAGGAGGAGTTGGGGAAAGAGGAGAGGAGGAGGAAGACAGAGGAGAGGTTACAGAGCAGACAGGGGCTCTGGATACAACTGTCCAGAACTCAGTCCTGGTAGACATGGTTACATTATTGTCCACGGATGTCAAATGGATGTCACATTGCTAAAGAGAGAAGGGGGGAAGAAAGATATATATATATATATATAGAGAGAGAGAGAGAGAGAGAGAGAGAGAGAGAGAGAGAGAGAGAGGGAGAAACAGAGAGAGTTTTTACAAATATAGTTAGTTCACCTGTCCCCTTCATGATGTAATGATGAAGCTCATAGATCAGCCGTTGGTAATGAACATCTGCAGACATTGGCAGGTTTTATCTAAGCTACTGTACGTATGAAAAGTGTTCCTTGCTTGAGGCCAACATTCAGCATAAAGACTTCTTATATAACGTGTGCACACCCACAGTGCACACCCACAGTGAAAACACTTTGGCACAACACTGAGATATTGTCGTCACTGACCTTATCATGGCACAAAAATCCCGACGCTTATAATAAATCCTGCAATACCCTCAGACGAACCATCAAACAGGCAAAGCGTCAATACAGGACTAAGATGGAATCCTACTACACCGGCTCTGATGCTCGTCGGATGTGGCAGGGCTTGCAAACTATTTACAGAACACAAAGGGAGACCCAGCCGCGAGCTGCCCAGTAACACGAGCCTACCAGATGAGCTAAATGCTTTTTATGCTTGCTTCAAGGCAAGCAACACTGAAGCATGCATGAGAGCACCAGCTGTTCCGGACGACTGTGTGATCACGCTCTCCGTAGCCGATGTCAACAAGACCTTTAAATGGATCAACATTCACAAAGCCGTGGGGCCAGACGGATTACCAGGACGTGTACTGAAAGCATGCACAGACCAACTGGCAAGAGTCTTCACTGACATTTTCAACCTCTCCCTGACCCAGTCTGTAACACCTACATGTTTCAAACAGACCACCATAATCCCTGTGCCCAAGAAAGCGAAGGTAACCTGCCTAAATGATTACTGCCTCGTAGCACTCACGTCGGTAGCATTTCCACAAGCATTTCGCTACACTCGCATTAACATCTACTAACCATGTGTATGTGACCAATTCAATTTGATTTGGTAGCCATGAAGTGCTTTGGAAGGCTGGTCATGGCTCACATCAACACCATCATGCCGGAAACCCTAGACCCACTCCAATTCACATACCACCCCAACAGATCAACAGATGACTCAATCTCAATCGCACTCCACACTTTCCCACCTGGACAAAAGGAATACCTATGTGAGAATGCTGTTCATTGACTACAGCTCAGCGTTCAACACCATAGTGCCCACAAAGCTCATCACTAAGCTAAGGACCTTGGGACTAAACACCTCCTACGACTGTGTGGCTAAGCACGACTCCAACACCATCATTAAGTTTGCTGACGACACAACAGTGGCCTGATCACCGACAACAACGAGACAGCCTATAGGGAGGAGGTCAGACTCCTGGCAGTTTGGTGCCAGGACAACAACTGCTCCCTCAATGTGAGCAAGACAAAGGAGCTGATCGTGGACTACAGGAAAAGGAGAGCCGAACAGGCCCCCATTCACATCGACGGGGCTGTAGTGGAGCGGGTCGAGAGTTTCAAGGTCCTTGGTGTCCACATCACCAACAAACTATCATGGTCCAAACACACCAAGACAGTTGTGAAGAGGGCACGACAACACCTTTTCCCCCCCAGGAGACTGAAAAGGTTTGGCATGGGTCCCCAGATCTTCAAAAAGTTATACAGCTGCACCATTGAGAGCATGGTTGCATCACCGCCTGGTATGGCAACTGCTCAGTATCTGACCGTAAGGCGCTACAGAGGGTAATGCGTATGACCCAGTACATCACTGGGGCCAAGCTTTCTGCCATCCAGGACCTTTATACTAGGCGGTGTCAGACAAGAAATTGTCAAAGACTCCAGCCACCCAAGTCATAGGCTGTTCTCCCTGTATGGCGAGCTGTAAGTCTAGGTCCAAAACGCTCCTTAACAGATTCTAACCCCCAAGCCATAAGACTGCTGAACAATGAATCAAATGGCCACCCGGACTA